>NC_056743.1:750722432-750809932 GCF_019279795.1 Protopterus annectens
TTTAAGTGTATGACAAGATTAAATGAGTTGTTGTTTAAAATGTTGAATATATTCAAGGGGGTTGAATGTAGTGGTTCTGTACAATTCTGTCTACACCTGCTATTCCAAACAGTGTATGTGCAAAATGAGTAATTCACAGAGATGCTGTGGGATCACAAAACTTACTTTGTACCAATTCTCACATTTTCATATGTTTGCAGAATAATTTTAATTCAGACTTTTGTAAACTGCAGGCAGGGGGGATATTACACATAAGTGGATAGTGTTTTGACATTTAACAAATTAACATAAATAAATGCTGTTTTAGCTGTCTGTTAATCATCCTAATAAAATGTACAGTTTTGAACAACCACTCCCAATATTGGCTAGTTGTGATGCTTAAATGCCCAGCTGATGGCAAAACCAGCTGACTTTGAGCACTGGATGGTGATGGGGAGAGGGAGATGTAACATGTCAACATTTTAAACAACAACTCATTTAATCTTGTCATAAACTAATCACCAACGAAATCCACATCTTACCCACACCCCCCACAAAGGTAACCACCTTGAAAAACTTCTCCAAAGCTGACTTTGAACTCCTAAAAACAGAGGTGACTAACATCATGGCACCTATGCCAATGGAAAATAGCTGTGTGACTGCTGAATCATATACCAATGCACTGTATGAACATGTACATAAATGCATGGAACTAGCCATACCCAACAGAACCAAGACACTCTCCTCCAAAAAAAGGAAGCCAATCTGGTGGTCCCCTGCCATTACAAAACTCTACAACAGAAGGAAGAAACTGTTGCAGAAAAAGGTGAAGTCCCAAGACTGGAAAAACTCCCTTATTAGCCTCAACAAAAAAATTGAGATCCCTCATGAAATCCACTAAAGCCAGCTATGAAGGCAGAATTATGGCAGACACTAAAAACAATCACAAAGCCTTCTATAGTTATTTTTTTATTTATATTTATTCCAGTTTGATGACCAGGGAGGTCCACTGGGCCTGGGAAGCCCGTTTTCTGTGGAGGCCTGGGGAGAAAAGCTCCACAATACAAAGTTTAATTACATGATTAATTACAAAGAAAGTTAGGATTACAAACAACAGGTAGCTTCTAAAGAAAAGAGAAAAAAAATATTTACAGTTTAGTTCACTGGGCTTAGGGAGCCTACTTTAGAACAATACAGCTTTAACCTGTACTGCTGTAATGCTGGGTGCCTGACATTCTTCTGGTATTGAGAATGGTCCTGGGGGGGGGGGGGGGGGGTAAAGTTGACATTGATAGTTATATCAAGAACCTCCACAACAATACCCAGATTTGCTCTGAGTTACTCCACAATGGTACCTCCAATACTGAGCCAACAAATATTGCCAACATACTGGCCAACAGATTCAGTGTCAACTTTACCCCCCCCCCCCCCCCAGGACCATTCTCGATACCGGAAGAATGTCAGGCACCCAGCATTACTGCAGTACAGGTTAAAGCTGCATTGTTCAAGGCCAAGAATATAGCTTCCATAGGACCCAATAATATCCATGGCTGTGTTCTACATGAACTGCAAAGGGAACTGGCACCACATCTGTGTGCCCTGTTCATTCACAGCCTCACCTCAGGCTTTGTCCCTACCAAATGGCACACTGCTACATTCATCAATTTCCATAAAGGGGGAGTGACTACAGACCTTGGGAATTATCACCCAATTAGCCTGGTGAGTCTGCTATGCAAAGCTATGGAGTGCATCATCATGATCCTGATTAACAAAGACATAGGAAATCTCAAAACTCTGTACCCCACACAGTTTGGGTTTGTGACTGGTTGACTTCTTTGAGTCTGTCACCAGGGCTGTGGATGAAGGTAAGGCAGTGCATACAGCCTACCTCGATCTGGCCAAGGCCTTTGATACCATTCCTCACTCAGGAATTATTGATAAACTCACCAAACTAGGCATCAACCTCTATAACACTAGGAGGGTTGCAAACTGGCTCACAGATAGAACACACAGTGTGAATGTAGCAAACTCTAAATCAGACTGCCGATGAGTGGAGTCCTGCAGTGATCTATCCTTGGTCCTCTCCTGTTCGGTATCTACTTCACAGAGGTCCAGGCCAACACAAAGAGACTCTGGGTGTCAAAGTTTGCAGATGACTGCAAGCTGGAAGCCATTATTAATTCCCCAAGTGATGCAGACATCCTACAGAAAGGCCTCAATAAGACCAATGACTGGTGTAGAAACCATGGCCTTAAGCTTAACGCCAAAATAATGTGTCATCATCCTGTTTGGTAAAAACTCAGTTCCCACTAATTACCACACTGATGGGAGCCCACTTTATATTGAAGGCATTATAAGAAATCTGGGGATGCAAGTTGACAGCAACCTTTCCTTCAACCACCACATTGCCACTGTGGTCAGAAAGTCCTTCTATGTGACACATCTCATTACCAAGGGTTTTGCATCCAGGAAGAAAGAGGTCATCGTCTCTCTCTACTCTTCCCTCATTAGACCAGTCATTGTATAGTGCCTCATTTGGGATGTACCTCACTAGACACCTGCAGCAGCTGGAGAGGCCACAGAAGTACCTCACGAAGAGGATCCTAGGCATTAAACACATGTCCTATATGGACAGACAAAAGACTCCAGCTATTCTCTGTCTCCTATCACCTACTTAGAAGCGATCTCTGCTTGACTCACAAAGCCATGTCTGACCCAGCTCTGTTAAAAATGCTACATCTAAAGAAATCCCAGTCCCTCCACACCACATGCTCCAGAGACCTCAACTTCATTACCAGAATCAACAGAACATGCTGGAAGGACAGGTTCTTCACCCAGAGACTGCCCATGCTCTGGAATACGCTTCTTGTACATGTCAAGCAGAGCACCTTGCTGTCCCTCTTCAAGAGAAATCTTGATGAGTGGAAGGGTAATAGAAAGTTCACCCCGGGGATCACTCCAGTGGCTCGACTTGATTGATATGTGTGTGTGTGTGTGTGTGTGTGTGTGTGTGTGTGTGTGTGTGTGTGTGTGTGTGTGTGTGTGTGTGTCTGTGTCTGCGTGAATGCGTGTGTGTTTTTACTTTGATGGATTGGTAGTTGATGGAACATCACTAATGTATTAGATCACAATGAGTATCATAGCTCATCCAGTACAGGCCGAATATATTGCATTCATTTCAGATTCCTGTGTATTCATTTATTGCAGAAAAGTTAACATCCCACCCCCACCCCCCGTTACGGAAACCACAGTAAAAATTTTCTCCAAAGCCAACTTCATGCTTCTTAAGACATCAGTGGTGAACTTCATGACACCCATGCAGATGGACAATACAGTTGCAACTGCTGAATCCTACACAAATGCACTCTATGAGCACTTACACGAGTGCATGGATCATGCTATCCCAAACAGAACCAAGACGCTATCATCCAAAAAAAGGAAGCCAGTCTGGTGGTCCCCTGCCATAAACAAACTGTACAACAGAAGAAACAAACTGTTGCAAAAGAGAGTAAAATCGCATGAGTGGAGTAGCTCCCTGGTCAGCGTCAGTAAGAAGCTGAGATCCCTTATAAGATCCTCCAAAGCTAGCTATGAAAACAAAATTGGCACTAATTCTAAGGACAACCACAAAGCATTCTATAGCTATGTCAAGAATCTCGATGGCAACACCCAGATCTGCTCTGAGTTACAGCACAACGGCACGAAAATTACAGAACCAACTGATATTGCCAACATCCTGACAGATAGGTTCAGTGCTAACTTTACCCCCCCCCCCACTCTTTAAAGGGCCCATATCTATACAGGAAGAATGCAGAGTCCCTGTAATCACAACTACGCAGGTAAAAGCTGCCCTCTCTAAAGCCAAAAACACAGCATCCATGGGACCAGACAACATCCCAGACTGCGTTTTACATGAACTTCTGAATGAACTGGCTCCCCACTTAAGCACCTTGTTCAATAATACTTTGCATCAGGCTTTGTGCCCATTGAATGGTGCACAGCAACAGTTATCCCGCTCCACAAAGGGGGAGCCACCACTGACCCCGGGAACTATTATCCTATTAGCCTGATGAGCCTGGTCTGCAAGGCCATGGAACATATCATCATGGAACTCATAAACAAAGACATTGGTAACCTCCAAACTCTGGATCCCACCCAGTTTGGGTTTGTGAAAGGCAGATCACGCTTCCTGAGCCTGATCGACTTCTTTGAGGCAGTCACCAAAGCCGTAGATGAGGGTAAGGTGGTTCACACAGCCTATTTTGACCTCACCAAGGCTTTCAACACCATCCCCCATTCTGGAATTATAGCTAAACTCACTAAACTAGGTATAAATCCCTACGTCACAAGATGGGTTGCCAACTGGCTTACTGACAAAACCCTCACTGTAAAAGTTGCAGACTCCAAATCTGACCTTAAAGCAATGACAAGTGGAGTACCACAGGGTTCCGTCCTGCAAAATTGTGCATATAGTAATAGAAAAAAGTCTGGTTTCCTGGACTTTCTTCTATTAATATATGCTACAGAGCTTTCCAGGTTTCTTGATTTGAAAAGTAAATAAATAAATAAGCTCAGAAATCCAGACAGTTCAGAGGTAGAAGAGAGACGGGACAGAAAAATACAAGGAAAATTAAGTATGTTATGCAAAACTAAAGAAACTTACCTAATTATTTTTGTATTTCTGCCCTGTCCCTCTCATACTGCTGAACTGTTTGGATTTCAAACTTTTTTTTTTATTAAAAACAAACAAAAAAAAAGGCAACGGGGATCTTCCTTTCTCTGTTGATTGCTTTTCAAAGCACTGACGTACTGCATAAGTGTAGGAGTACAAGTCCCATACGCATGAGCAATACATCAAGAAAGCCCCAGGATACCAAAAAAAGCAGAAGAACACCACAGTGCCATTATACAAAGACATTATTTAAAAAAGTAAGTCATTTTTTTCTTAAATAATGTTATTGCATAATAGCAATAGCCAATGACTGGGTGTGATATAGTGAAGATTTACCCACGGTTACCTTTGTTTAATCACTTGGGCTTCGCTGTTGTGATTAAACCACACCAACCATGGGTAAATCTTCAATATATCACACCAAGCCATTGGTTATTGTTGTATTAATCACGCTTTCTCTTCATGTGTCTCACACAGTGGTGTCTACATTACACAAACACTGTCCTTCAAGTACTTTTAACTTTCTAAGACAGCCAGCATTTTTCATTCAATCTAAAGTCATCCATTACCAGTATAACATACATTTGCTGCCCTTGAGTATACCTAATGTGTGCCATTTTTTTTTATTCCAGAGGAAATTTTCCAGGTGTTATAATGTATGATAAAACTGTTACCCATGGTTCATATCGGTAATGGTCACAATGAAGAGTTAGCTTTAACATAATTGTCGTTTTTTCCAGAGGTGTATGACATGTCCTTGATAAAAACATTACTGTCATGTCTGATGTAGAATGATCAGACTGTGTAAATATGCCCCCACTGGCTTGTCAGTCATTCTGCAAGCAGTTGAGTGTTTACAGGCATTCATCCTGTTTCTTAGCATCTATCCTGACTCTTCTGTCGTACCAGTTTCTGAACATTCCCTGCATTTGTTTAGATGGACTACATTCTCGGAGGCACATGTAACTCCCCCATACCTTAAAAACATTTGTTTTGATGAAGTTGTTTTGCTGGTAGCAGTGCAAATCATCTGGCATGGTTTGTGCCTTGGCTGATTGCATGGTTTTGTGACAATATGTACAGTGGTCTGTTCTGTTCTGGTTTCATTCTGCTCTAACAAATGGGTTTACATTTGGGCATTACTTAAAGAACAACAGTAGGAGTCCTTGAAATGTTTCTCTGATGGTCATCCTCAGTGAATATGGATGGAGGTTTCTTATGATTATATAGAACATCTAAAAAATGTATATTATTTTTTCCTTTGAGAAAGTCTCCCCATTGCAAAGCTACCCAAAGTTTCTTAAAGGACCACTCCAACTGAGCATTATTTATTTTTCTCATCAAAGAGTTTATTGTGGGGTCCAGTAAACGTGCTTGCATGCTAGTACCATGTGATAAGCCTGCTCACTGCCACTTGCTCAACAAAGCAAGTAATTGAACTCCAACTAGACCAATCTCCTGCTTGTATATAGCCATCCCCACTCCTGATTATATACACCTGCACTATATAGCCCTACCCTACCCTGGCCTAAACTCTAACCCTAAAACTCCCACCTGGTTCCCAACCCGAGTCCGCAGTCCCTTACCCTAAGTCTCCATTCTCCCTCCCTAACCCTAAAGTCTCTAATCACTCTCGAAACTTAAAACTCCAACCCCCTTTCCCTAAACCTAAATTCCCAGATTGCCAAGTTTAAAACTCCATTCCCACTCCCTAAACTGAACCATTCTTTCTCATTCCCTAAACCTAAAACTTTCTCCCTGCTCTCTAAACCCAAAACTCCCCTTCAGCTCCCTAAAAACATAAAACTGCTTTCCCACTCCAGAAACCTGAAACCCCCCTCTTGCTCCATGCATATAGCTAATTGCCCAACCTCCTGTTTGAATTTGACTGCAAGCAGCAGCCTGCATGAGCTACAAGGTTCTCTAGTCTTTGGCTTTGAGACAATGGTTTTCAAAAGCTTGGGACTTGAGCACATATAGTGCTGCCTTTGTTTTAGTACGTTTGATCTAACCCCAGAACTGACATGCATAACTAAATCGATGATCTCTGTTTCTTGTCTGAACTTCAGTTTGCAGTCTCTGTGCACATTATTTGAGCTGCCATATGTAAAACATCTTCTAGCACCTATCACATTATCTGCCAACTCATAGAGTCACACTGGAAATCATTGTGTGTGTGTGTGTGTGTGGGGGGGGTGATATGAGCAGCCTTTTTAAACTAATTATGTTACTGCTTTCACATTAAGACAAGATTAGTAATTAAAATGATATATGGGATCACTGGTGGTAATTTTCATCTGTGAAATCACTCACAGAGGATTACCAACAGTACTGAGAGACAGACCACTTAACTGATATTGTTAAAACATTTTTTAAGATAGCAATGCATAAGCTCATTTATTTATTTATTTTATTTTATTTTACATTTTACACATACATTACATGCCCACAAATTACTGTACCAACCTACCAACACCCCTATGCTATCACAACTTTTACTCCCTTATAATAATCTCACCTCTCTTCGTTCCTCTTGTAAACTTATGACCAAACTCATAAAGGCCCACAACGTAGCTGGTGACTCTCTTTTCACCAATACTGTAGGAAGAGCATGGAATTTGCTGCCCAAGGAGTTAACTCTAATCTCATCCTTACCTCTTTTCAAACAACATATCAAACTGTACTTCCAAAACCACTGGCTTTGTTCTTGTAGTACTGCAGGCTAACTTCCCTCTCCCCACCCTCTCTTTACCTTAACCCTTCTTTTGCTTAATAATTAGCAACTACCCTGTTTCTTTTCCCTTGCTGTCCCACTATGCTCTGACCTACTTCTCCCATCTCTCTCACCTCCTCCTGACTGTCTTCCTTCTTTTCCTCTCTCTCTTCCTGACCCCTGCCTCTTCCCTATTATTTATCTTACATTCTCCTTCTACTTCTCTACCCTTCTGAGCTTCAACTGTTATCTATATGGCAAATGCCTTTATGTACTAGGTAAAATGCTTTGACCAAACATTATGCATGATTTTTAACTGTTTGAGTTCCTTAATGTATGTTGATTTTATTAACAAATTGATTTATATTTCTATTTTTATTGTATGTCTTTATTAACAATATGTCTGTCTGTCATTATTATGTTATGTGTGGAGCTTTTCTCCCCGGGCCTCTACTGAAAATGGACATATATCCAGCTAGACTAGCCCGGTCAACAAATGTAAAATAAAAATAAAATAAAATAGCAATGCATAAGCTCATATTAACAGAACTTTTAAAACTGTTGAAAAGAGTTTGTAGTAGAGCTTTTAAAACTGATGAAAAGAGTTTGTAGTTTGCTATTAATAAAAAGCAGGAGTCATGCAGTTAGGGCGGCCACGATGGTGCAGCGGTTAGCATTGTCACCTCACAGCAAGAGGTTCTCTGGTTCGATCCTCGGCTGGGGTGCCTTCTGTGCGCAGTCTGCATGTCCTTCTTGTGGTCGCGTGGGTTTCCTCCTGGTGCTCTGGTTTCATCCCACATCCCAAAGACATGCTGTAGGTGGATTGGACACTCTAAAATTGGCCCTAGGTGTGAGTGCGTGTGTGCCTTCTGTGAAAGGTTGGGCGCCGGGCTGGCAACTCGACACTGTAAAACTCCACTACCAATCCTGAGCGGACAGGTGATCCACTGTGGTGACCCCTAATTGGAAAAAGCCAAAAGAAGAAGAGGAGTCATGCAGTTATAGTGACACTGTCCTTGGTCACTCAGAAAAATCAGGAATTCATAGTGATGCAGTTATATTTAAATCTAGAGATAGAACTATAGTGACCTAGCTGTGCTTTGTAATGTAGGCATAGACATTGCTGTGAGAAGATGGTCTGGCTGGCTGTAAAACTGAATCACATTAGGATGGCAGTAGGCCACCTGGGGTTATAATAATTTACCAAACTACAGTTAATACTCATCCTTCACAATACTGTAGAGCCATTGCTACTAAATGGAAATTCAATGTAATGATGAAAGAAGGAACTTTTTTTCAGTTTCTTTGTAGAAATGTCATTTTATTATTCTAACTCAGAGGATGCTGTATCCCTGGACTGGAATAATGCACCATATTTGAATCATAGAAATCATGAGAAATGCAAGGCTGCTCGACTGGAGGTCGTGTGCACCTAGCCAGCAACCACCATCTGGATCTAATAGCCTTTTCAAGTTTTCCTAGTTTGAGTTTGTACAGATGAGATTATAATCATTCTTAAGGGGGAGGTTGGCATAATGGTTAAGGTGTTTGCCTTACAGACACAAGGTGCAGGGTTTGCTTCTCACTTGGGATACTTGGCTAGGCTTAAAATGGCCAACAAGTGCAGTTAGCCTAGTATTAATCTATGAACTATGAACTATGAACTTAAATGTGTCAAGAGTTACAATATCTAGATCAAAAATCAGAGAGGGAATTTAAGTGTTTTGGGCAGATATAAAGCAGTGTATATGAGGGGAGGGAAGAATGAACTGTGGTCTTGTAGGATCTCTAACTTGTCCATTCTTTTGGGAGAAGTAGATTAGATGGGCCAGATAATCCTTATCTGCCGTCATGAATCTAATGTTTATAAGAAGATTCACAGTAAAAGGCACTTTTAGAGTAAATGTGCAGTTATCAGGAAAGAAATTTCACAAAAAAATCCATAGATGATGGACTTCCAGGCAGTAGTTTTACATGTAGATTAATAGTATAAAAGATAAAGATTACGTGTTTGGTTTATTACATTTTGTTGCATCTGCCAGTACAGTAATGGTGGTTTCAGTTAAATTAAAATCAGGTGTTATTTTCAGACACACAGTGCATACTGAGCCAGGAGCTGAAATTTATATATTCAAGTAAATCTAACAAAGATTACCACCAATTTTAACAAAATGTTGCAGTGTATGATAGAGAAAGCACAGTTAAGTAATTCTTAAGTGATTTATTCTGTGTTTGGTTTCATCATTCAAACTATTTATCAATGATTTATCACCTGACTTCTGCATTAAAACAGTCACTCAAGGATATTTTCAGTAACAAAGAACATTAAACAAAAGGTGTGAGAAGAGGTGAAAATGTCCCTATAGGCATGGATGACTCAGAGAGTACAGTTTTGTTCTGTATGGCTGAGATTCCCTGCTGCTAATGGTTTATTTTAAATGTTAATTTAAGTGTATGACAAGATTAAATAAGTTGTTGTTTAAAATGTTGAATATATTCAAGGGGATTGAATGTAGTGGTTCTGTACAATTCTGTCTACACCTGCTATTCCAAACAGTGTATGTGCAAAATGAGTAATTCACAGAGATGTTGTGGGATCACAAAACTTACTTTGTACCAATTCTCACATTTTCAGATGTTTGCAGAATAATTTTAATTCAGACTTTTGTAAACTGCAGGCAGGGGGGATATTAAACATAAGTGGATAGTGTTCTGACATTTAACAAATTAACATAAATAAATGCTGTTTAGCTGTATGTTAATCATCCTAATAAAATGTACAGTTTTGAACAACCACTCCCAATATTGGCTAGTTGTGATGCTTAAATGCCCAGCTGATGGCAAGACCAGCTGACTTTGAGCACTGGATGGTGATGGGGAGAGGGAGATGTAAAGTGTCAACATTTTAAACAACAACTCATTTAATCTTGTCATAAACTAATCACCAACGAAATCCACATCTCAACCCCCCCCCACAAAGGTAACCACCTCGAACAACTTCTCCAAAGCTGACTTTGAACTCCTAAAAATAGAGGTGGCTAACTTCATGGCACCCACGCCAATGGAAAATAGCTGTGTGACTGCTGAATCATATACCAGTGCACTGTATGAACATGTACATAAATGCATGGAACTAGCCATACCCAACAGAACCAAGACACTCTCCTGCAAAAAAAAAAAGAAGCCAATCTGGTGGTCCCCTGCCATTAAAAAACTCTACAACAGAAGGAAGAAACTGTTGCAGAAAAAGGTGAAGTCCCAAGACTGGAAAAACTCCTTATTAGCCTCAACAAAAAGTTGAGATCCGTCATCAAATCCTCTAAAGCCAGCTATGAAGGCAGAATTATGGCAGACACTAAAAACAATCACAAAGCCTTCTATAGCTATATCAAGAACCTGCACAACAATACCCAGATTTGCTCTGAGTTACTCCACAATGGTACCTCCAATACTGAGCCAACAAATATTGCCAACATACTGGCCAACAGATTCAGTGTCAACTTTACCCCCCCCCCCCCCAGGACCATTCTCAATACCGGAAGAATGTCAGGCACCCAGCATTACTGCAGTACAGGTTAAAGCTGCATTGTTCAAGGCCAAGAATATAGCTTCCATGGGACCCGATAATATATTGGCTGTGTTCTACATGACCTGCAAAGGGAACTGGCACCACATCTGTGTGCCCTGTTCAGTCACAGCTTCACCTCAGACTTTGTCACTACCAAATGGCACACTGCTACATTCATCAATTTCCATAAAGGGGGAGTGACTACAGACCTTGGGAATTATCACCCAATTAGCCTGATGAGTCTGCTATGTAAAGCTATGGAGTGCATCATCATGATCCTGATTAACAAAGATATAGGAAATCTCCAAACTCTGTACCCCACACAGTTTGGGTTTGTGAAAGGGAGATTGTGCCTGCTCAACCTGGTTGACTTCTTTGAGTCTGTCACCAGGGCTGTGGATGAAGGTAAGGCTGTGCATAAAGCCTACCTCGATCTGGCCAAGGCTTTTGATACCATTCCTCACTCAGGAATAATTGATAAACTCACCAAACTAGGCATCAACCCCTATATCACTAAGGGGGTTGCAAACTGCCTCACAGATAGAACACACAGTGTGAATGCAGTGAACTCTAAATCAGACTGCCGACCAGTCACGAGTGGAGTCCTGCAGGGATCAGTCCTGGGTCCTCTCCTGTTCGGCATCTACTTCATAAAGGTCCAGGCCAACACAAAGGGACTCCGGGTGTCAAAGTTTGCAGACAGCTGCAAGCTGGAAGCCATTATTAATTCCCCAAGTGATGCAGACATCCTACAGAAAGGCCTCACTGAGACCAATGACTGGTGTCGAAACCATGGCCTTAAACTTAATGCCAAAAAAATGTGTCATCATCCTGTTTGGTAAAAACTCAGTTCCCACTAATTACCACATTGATGGGAGCCCACTGAATATTGAAGGCATTATAAGAAATCTGGGGATGCAAGTTGACAGCAACCACTCCTTCAACCACCACATTGCCACTGTGGTCAGAAAATCCTTCTATGTGGCACATCTCATTACCAAGGGTTTTCCATCCAGGAAGAAAGAGGTCATCATCTCCCTCTACTCTTCTCTCATTAGACCAGTCATTGAGTATAGTGCCCCATTTAGCATGTACCTCACTAGACACCTGCAGCAGCTGGAGAGGCCACAGAAGTACCTCACGAAGAGGATCCTAGGCGTTAAACACATGTCCAATATGGACAGACTCAAAAGACTCCAGCTATTCTCTGTCTCCTATCGCCTACTTAAAAGAGATCTCTGCTTGACTCACAAAGCCATGTCTGACCCAGCTCTGTTAGAAATGCTACATCTAAAGAAATCCCAGTCCCTCCACACCACATGCTCCAGAGACCTCAGCTTCATTACCAGAATCAACAGAACATGCTGGAGGGACAGGTTCTTCACCCAGAGACTGCCCGTGCTCTGGAATACCCTTCTCGTACATGTCAAGCAGAGCACCTCGCTGTCCCTCTTCAAGAGAAATCTTGATGAGTGGAAGGGTAATAGAAAGTTCACCCCGGGGATCACTCCAGTGGCTCGACTTGATATAGGCACTGGGAACTAATGTCGGGCGGCACAGTGTCATGGTGCTTCTATGGGCTAGGCTTGTAAAGGCTCCAGGGCCATTAGCCTAGTACACACTTATGAACCTATGAACAATGGGATTAGATGGAGTTTTTTTATTTATCTCCTGTTATGGGATCTTTATAGAGCCATTAGGTATGTCAAAGTAAGTGATGTGTGTGTGTGAGTGTGTGTGTGTGTGTGTGTGTGTGTGTGTGTGTGTGTGTGTGTGTGTGTGTCTGTATGTGTGTCTGCGTGAATGCGTGTGTGTGTTTTTACTTTGATAGTACAGGCCGAATATATTGCATTAATTTCAGATTCCTGTGTATTCATTTATTGCAGAAAAGTTAACATCCCATCCCCACCCTCCATTAAGGAAAACACGGTAAAAAATTTCTCCAAAGCCAACTTCATGCTTCTTAAGACATCAGTGGTGAACTTCATGACACCCATGCAGATGGACAATACAGTTGCAACTGCTGAATCCTACACAAATGCATTCTGTAAGCACTTACACGAGTGCATGGATCATGCTATCCCAAACAGAACCAAGACGCTATCCTCCAAAAAAAGGAAGCCAATCTGGTGGTCCCCTGCCATAAACAAACTGTACAACAGAAGAAAGAAACTGTTGCAAAAGAGGGTAAAATCCCATAAGTGGAGGAGCTCCCTGGTCAGCGTCAGTAAGAAGCTGAGATCCCTTATAAGATCCTCCAAAGCTAGCTATGAAAACAAAATTGCCACTAATTCTAAGGACAACCACAAAGCATTCTATAGCTATGTCAAGAATCTCGATGGCAACATACAGATCTGATTTGAGTTACAGCACAACGGCATGAAAATTACAGAACCAACTGATATTGCCAACATCCTGGCAGATAGGTTCAGTGCTAACTTTACCCCCCCCCCCACCCTTTAAAGGGCCCATATCTATACAGGAAGAATGCAGAGTCCCTGTAATCACAATTATGCAGGTAAAAGCTGCCCTCTCTAAAGCCAAAAACACAGCATCCATGGGACCAGACAACATCCCAGGCTGTGTTTTACACAAACTTCAGAATGAACTGGCTCCCCACTTAAGCACCTTGTTCAATAATACTTCGCATCAGGCTTTGTGCCCATTGAATGGTGCACAGCAACAGTTATCCCACTCCACAAAGGGAGAGCCACCACTGATCCCAGGAACTATCAACCTATTAGCCTGACGAGCCTGGTCTGCAAGGCCATGGAACATATCATCGTGGAACTCATAAACAGAGACATTGGTAACCTCCAAACTCTGGATCCCACCCAGTTCGGGTTTGTGAAAGACAGATCATGCTTCCTGAACCTGATTGACTTCTTTGAGGCAGTCACCAAAGCCGTAGATGAGGGTAAGGTGGTTCACACAGCCTATCTTGACCTCACCAAGGCTTTCGACACCATCCCCCATTCTGGAATTATAGCTAAACTCACTAAACTAGGTATAAATCCCTACGTCACAAGATGGGTTGCCAATGGCTCACTGACAGAACCCACACTGTAAAAGTTGCAGACTCCAAATCTGAACTCAAAGCAATGGCACGTGGAGTACCACAGGGTTCCATCCTGTGACCTCTCCTGTTTGGTATCTACTTCTCTGAAGTACAAGCTAACACAGAAGGCCTCTGGCTAATGAAGTTTGCAGATGACTGCAAACTAGGAGCCATAGTCAAGTCCCCAAATAATGTGGACATCCTACAGAAGGGCCTTGCAGAGACAGATGCCTGGTGTCAGAGCCATGGCCACAAGCTCAGTGCCAAAAAGTGCAGTGTCATCCTCTTTGGTAAAAACTCTGTACCCATGAACTACCACATAGGCAACAATCTACTTAACACCGAATGTGTGATAAGAGACCCTGGGACCCAGGTGGACAGTAGTCTCTCCTTTGATAATCACATCGCCACTGTAGTCAGGAAGTCCTTCTATGTGGCACACCTCATCATAAAAGGGTTCTCATCCAGGAAAAAAGAGGTTATTGTTCCCCTCTACTCGACACTCATTAGACCCATTATAGAGTACAATGCCCCTTTTGGAATGTACCTCACAAGACATCTGCAGCAGCTGGAAAGGCCACAGAAGTACCTCACAAGAGGATTACTGGCCTCAAACAAATGCCCTACACTGACCACCTCAAAAAACTCCAGCTTTACTGCGTAGCATATCACCTACTCCGAGGTGATCTCTGCCTAACATATAAAGCTATGTCATACCCAGAGCTGTTGGACATGCTAGACCTAAAGAAATCCCAATCCCTCCGTGCTACACACTCTAGGGACTTAAACCTTGTCACCACAATAAACAGGACATGCTGGAGGGATAGATTCCTGTCCCAGAGACTTCCCATACTCTGAAACAGGCTATCCATCTATGTCAAGCAAAGTTCTTCATTAGCACTCTTCAAGAAAAATCTTGATGAGTGGATGGGAAATAGGAAATACACCCCGGGGATCACTTTTGTGTCTCTGCTCGACAGTGACACAGGATAATAACTTTCTTGGGTGGCGTAAGCCAGGGAACCTTGTTGTCTAGGCTTACATAGGCCCTTGGGCCGATAGCCTAGTACCTACCTATGAACCTATGTTTCACTCAAGCGGTAGGTTGCTCAAGACAGTTCAAACTGAATTCACAAGACAGTCTTATTCACAGTTCTAGTAAACATGTGCTGTAGATGGTTAAAATTCTTTCAATCTGTTTGTTCTAGTTGTGTCTTTTATGTTTGTCTTACTTCAGGCTTTGGGACATTGCAGCATCTGCTAACTACGTGTTTAATTTTTTGGGATTGTTACCAAGTAGTTAACCAAAGTGATTAACCAATAGATGTGATTTATCCTTTTAGTGCAATACACCTGGATTGTGACACAATATGGCTGCCTCCATGTAGCAGATATGTGAAGGTGATGGTGTCTTTGGTACTTATTTTTGTCATTTCTGATGTAATTCATAAATCCTACAACCTCAGGGAGAAACTGTTAACTACATTATTCTTTATAATTATCCATCTTTTGTACATGAAAAAAACCAGCACAAGTTCATAGCTGTTCCCTTTGGTGCTGTCCCTGGTAATGGCAGTTGTGTCACTTATATTTAGTGACATTCTTTTATTTAGTCTAGGCACAGCCTATCCCTGTCCTTTGCACATAAAAGCACCTGTGTAGGTAAGTCATTTTTGTGCTATCCATAGTAACACTATAACATCCTTGACAATTGTGTAATTATCTTTTTTCCAGTAATGATCTTCCTAAGACTTGGTACGGCTTTTGCCAACATCATAACTTGATGTTCTATCTCTAATGCCTGCATTAATCAGTCTGTTCCTCGTTGACACACAAACGTGGATCAGAAAAGAGAATGCCTCTGTCAGTGAAAGTGTTTTCACCCAAATATCGTCGATTGTTCTGAAAGTGCAGCCAATTGACTGATGTAAACCTAATTTTTACTGTATTTTTATACACTTTCAGACAAATGCCAAATAAAATTCCAAGAACTGTAACTACATCCTTTGTAATAGCAGAGCTGCAGGTGCAAATAAGGCAGTTTTATACTCTGAAGTTGTGGTATACAAGAGTATTTTCCCTACTTTAAGATACAGAGATCTTGGAGTTATTTTATAATAGCAAGAGTATTGGGTGCAGCGGGTGATGCTGTCCTGCAAAAGTGCTTCAGTGGTCTTAAAAAATGCTTCAATTGAACAGCAAGCTTGAAAAAAATCACATTTCATTATTATTATTATTAGTGGTATTTTACAGTTTACTTTTCAGAAATTCAGAACCTGTAGTTTTGGGGTCTCTCAGTTGTTAACAGTGATCCCTTCCAGCTACTGGCTATGTGCCTTGCTTGAAAGTGCAGCTTAACCATATAAGACAAAAAATAAAACCAAGTATTTCTAGTAACATCAATAATGATTCTGGTAATATCAATAATAATTATGCTTCTTGCTGCTAGAGGTGGACATTCCTTTCAGGTCTCAGCAAGTTCTCCTACTGAGGGTGCCTGTTATGAATACAAGTAAAACTCAGTGAGTGTTTGATGCTGGGCACAGCTCTGAAATAAATGTTTTTGTTTTTGTTTCTGCATAAATTTGATTAGTGTTGACATGACAGTGAAATTAAAATGTTTCAGAAGGTTAATGCAGCTGGTTTGTATATTGTTTCTTTATTTTATATTGTTATGGGCATGGCATGAAATTCAAACAACATTTATTCCCTGACATCTCCTTTATCTTGTTCATTGTTTGGGGGCGTTGGAACTTATCAGAGCAAGCAATAGTCATAATGTCAGAAAACTAGTCTTGTAGAATGCCAATCCACTGCGAGACATGTACATGTACTCCAAGTAGACATAGAGACAGACAGGTAATCCTTCTTATTTGCATTTGTTTTCCAGGATAGAGCACTGCTCTCCATAGATCTTTCTCAGGCTAAGCCTAGGAGCAGTGTATGGCTAAGTGACTTGCTGTCAACAAAGTGAGACAATGGATGCCAATGGAATCAAATGTACCTCTGGACCACGCTGACCAGGTCCTTAATGCTCTAAGCCAACTGCCTGTTCATAGGGTCAGCACATTACCTTTTGACATACATTTGCGATACAAAAGAAAACTGGAGATTTCAAGTTTCCTTAGTTGTTGTTGTTTGTCTTTTGGCTTTTTCCCGGTAAGGGGTCGCCACAGCGGAACTCCGGTCCGCTAATGATTGGCAGTAAATTTTTTACGAAACACCGAGGTGCCAGCTCAATGCCCAACCTTCAATGAAGGCACGCCCATTTATGCACACATGTCTTTCGAACGCTACCCAACCGCGGGGAGGACATGCAGACTCCACACAGAAGGCACTCCAAAGCCAAGCCGAGAATCGAACAGGAGAACCTCTTGCTGTGAGGTAACAACGCTACCGCCGTACCACCGGGGCATTCAAGTTCCCTTAGTATGGTCTAGAAATTTTAGAAATTGACAATAACTGTGTAGCTAGTTATGTTTGTAAACAAATCCCATGACTGTCTCTATACAGTGTTAGCATATGTTACATTGTAACCTTCAGCACATTCAGTTTATGTGTAGCCCTAACTTTTGGCTTATTGTGTTACTAGGTTTGCATCAAGATGCTGACCTACAGCACCTACTGAAAGGCAGCAAAATGTGTAAGATCAAGTCTAGCAAGTGGAAGAAACAAAGACTTTACAAACTTCAGGATGACTGTAAGACAGTCTGGCATGAATCGTCCAAGATCCTGAAATCGCCTGATTCGCAGACCTGTAAGTATACTTTTTGTACGTTGCCTTTGTTTAACAAGAAATAGCCTTTCCCATTTGTGAAGTTGCTGTATCCATGAAACATCTCTAATATCACTTTATTTCCTACTTGATTTGTTTCACTGCTGAACCTTTTAAAAAATAACAAGAACTCATATCTGTACATAAAAGCACACCAGTTTTTATTCTGTGAAGTGTATTAAAAGTAACATGGTGATAAATATGTTATTATATTAGCTATTTGTTATTATAAAAAATAATTTAGGTCTGACTTTCATAGTATCATGGTTTGAGAATGAGTCAAGTGAAGCTTATAGATTATGCATATGGATACATAACATCTTAAAAACTAGTGGATAGTCCTGCTTTAAGCAAAAACTATGGCAAGTGTTGAATTCATAACATTTTAAGGCAGGTCCGTTATTTATAATAAGATATGAGGCCACTAAGTTATAGCCCAAGGAAATGCATTATTGACTTGTGATATGCCTTGTAAAGGCTGTATTTCACTTAAAAATATTTGCTACTGCAGTATGTGATATGTATCTCTAAAGACCATGTTAAGAAATGCTTTGCTACAGAAATTAAACTGCACAGCTGACTGCATTTATACAGATTCAATGCATTTGGTGTACCATTGTTAATGAAATATATGTGTTTTTCTTCCTGTTGTCATTTCATGCAATTAAATATTCAGCAGTGGTTTTGAACCTGTAAATAGAGATGTAGGATTTTCAATAACAACGCCATAGTATTTAGTTACATCTGGCAGAGTGAATACATTGTGTTCTTGCATTTGTCTGTATGTGCAGTATGCTGTGAAAGGTGCCTTTGTTATGATACGTGCGCATTGGCTAGTCCTCGGAGGTGTGTTGTGCTGCCATTACAGGTACCTGAAAAGAGAGCTAGTGTCAGTGTGTTTCATGCTAAAAAATGAGTTAGACATATTTGGTTGAATAATAGTGTACTTTTTTTTTATAGATGTTTTTTAAATCTATGAAATTTGTACCAGTAGCCAGGATCAAACCTTGCACCGTGAGCAGGGAAGGAAACACATTTACTACTATTCCAATTGGTCTTACATAAGCTTTTTTTTGAGCTGTGTTGTGTGTA
Organism: Protopterus annectens; assembly: GCF_019279795.1. Classification (NCBI taxonomy): domain Eukaryota; kingdom Metazoa; phylum Chordata; order Ceratodontiformes; family Protopteridae; genus Protopterus; species Protopterus annectens. The sequence continues at coordinate 750,741,290 of NC_056743.1, forward strand.
CTGTGTTTTTGTTTTTCTTGGCATTGACAAAAAGTGTATCTTTATTTTTGTGTGTACAGAGGAGATTGTTTCAGTACCAAGTAAAGTACCTTTAAAATAACAACTCATAACATTTGATAACCAGCTGTCTGATAGCACAGCTTTTCCATAGAACAGAACTTTTCTCCATGTTGGCATGCAGTACCTTTTAGCTTAAGCTTGTTATGGAAAGAACTGTGTTACCTTTCATATAGATACTGTAGTCTGCAGTTGTAATTCTGGTTTAAAGGTTGATGTTGGTATTTTAGTGGCCTGTTTTATGTTTAGCATCATTCCCACTCTCATGCTAGTGCTGGGCTAGAAGATTTATTAAAAAAAATGTTATTTATTTTGTCAGTGAGAAAAGTGGTCTGAAATTGCTGGAACTTACTCAAGCAAGACTTGGGCCTCATATAGCTATAGCTATAAAAGACATGATATAACGACACATGTTCTTCATGTTTTACTGTTGCAGTCATTACATTTGGGTAATCCTGCTGGCAGGTTGCCCTCAGTTGTCTTGAATTCCAAAGTCTTGGGTCCTGCGTCGGCTGCTGTTGCCCCTTCCCTGATGTCAGGTCATCAGGGGTATAAAAGAAGCAGCCAACGCCATTTTCTTCAGTCTTTCTTGACGCGCAGTGCCCGATGCAGAAGCAGTTCACAAGTGCCGGTCGGCCGACTCCTGCGATTTTCATGTTTGAGTTTCAGACCCAAAGTCTTTAATAAATCTAAGTACCCCATTGGGGAAACTTTTTTCTTGCTCCAGACCAATGTCAGAAAAAGTTTATAATTGTATTTCTTGTGGAAAGCAAATACCTCATAAGGACTTTCATTCTTACTGTATTTCTTGCCTAGGCCCTGATCACAACGTTTCTGGTTGTCAGTTTTGTGCTAGATTTAACCAACGCACTATTAAGCGTTGGTATGATTTTGCTTTAAACTATTTTGGACGCCGGTTTAATTATCCAGAAATGTTGTCGGATAGCCATACGACTACCGGAGTTCACAAAAAACGCAAAGAAAAGGAGAGAGATAAACAACCGAGGCCCAAAACTGACGACGAAGCTTCTCCTAAGCCAGTCACTGGTGCTCAGTGAGATGCTTTCGCAGCCCCTGACGCCCGCTACTTTAGAGTCGCAGGCCGCTACCAACTCCCACGTGGAGTCAGCTATGCCGCTGGAAACTCAAGGTATTGGAGCCTCAGACACTATTCCCTCAGATGGGTCCGGAGCCGCTGAGCAGGCACCGGCTTCTGAGGGTGTATTCAGACCTAAACATCTTTACATTAAACCGACTTCAGCATCAAAGGAAAAGACTAAAGCACCTTCTAAAGCAAAGAAACAAACTCAAGAGCCACGTGGACAGGCCTCTATGCCCAAAAAACAGATGCTCAAAATGGCCGAAGACTTGATTACCTTGATCAGGGGTTCCCATCCCCCTCCTGATAAGAGGCCTAGGCAAGAGACTGACTATGAATCTTCAGATCAGGTTTCTATTTCTTCTGATTCCTCTTCTGATCAGGAATATTCTCTTCCCCCATGATGATTCTGATGCTGAAGAATCTATACCTTCAGCTTCTCCTCCAGAGGACTATTCTTTTGGGGAAACCTTGCATACCATGAGGGAGCATTTCCACTGGGAGAGCCAAGATTTTTCAGAATCTAAAAAGAGGCTCAGGGATTTCCTTTTACTACCTCAACACAGACCTATAGCCATTCCACCTGTGTTAGACATTGTAGATGATGTGTTTTCGGAGTCTAGTCTGACCCCTGACTCCTTACCTCCAGCTCCTGTTAAGCCTGACAGATATTACATGGTTCCTGATTCTCATAAATTCCTTTTTAAAAACCCTGCTGCAGACCCAGAAACTATTTCACGGGGTCCCAAAGGAGTTAAGGCTTCTGCTGCAAAAAACCCTACCCCCTCTGACAGAGATTCTAGGGCACTGGATAGATGGGGAAAAAAGGTTTACACATCTGCTACCTTGGCTATAAGGGCCTTAAACTGTCAGTTTCATATATCAGCAACATGTCATGGCATTGCTTAAACAGAAAATGTTGTTAAACTCTGAATGTGCAGAAAACAAGGAAATGCAGGATTTATTGCATGCAGCTGAACAAGTAGGAAAGCATACTGTGCAATGTGGTTTTGATTCTTTGGAGGCCTCCTGCAGGGCCGCAGTTACGGGTTCTGTAATTAGGAGGCATGCTTGGTTAAAGGAACAAAATCTGCCTGATCATGTTAAAGTTAATTTATTAGATGCACCTTTACAGAATGATACTTTATTTGGTGTTAAGGCAGAAGAGGTGTTAAAGGAAATGGAGGACAAAGCTAAATCTATGCAAGCTGTCAAAGATTTTTTACACGTACAGCCACCTAGGTTTAGCAGACACTGGCCTACAAAGAACTGGTCCTTTCCTGTGTCAGACAGACCTCAAAGGGGCAGATCCAGATGCCCTAGAGGCAGATCCCAGGCGCAAGGTTCATACAGGTCAAAGCAATGGGGTGCTTCTACCTCCAAAGTTGGAGAAGACAAATCACAACCATACAGGAAACAGTCCCAATGACATCCCCCTGCCTGCACCAAGCACTTATCTCCTGGCAGCACCCTTACGGGGAAAATTAGCACTTTTTTTCTCAAAATTGGCACAATATAACCCAGGACAAGGGGGTTCTAAATATAGTGTCACAGGGCTACAAGTTCCATTTCCATACCCTGCCAAAGGCAAACGGCTGGCCAGATCTGCCAAAAAATCAATGGGCAGAGGCACAAAAACAAGTTTCATCCCTTATGGACATGGGGGCCATTTAACAAGTACCAGAGCAAGAGCAGGGACAAGGATTTTACTCAAGACTGTTCTTGGTACCCAGAAAGGACAAGGCCTGGAGGCCAATACTGGACCTATCTATTCTGAACACATTCCTGGATATACCAAAATTCAAGATGATGAGTTTGCAGCAGCTTTTGCCCATGCTGGGCAAGAACGTTTGGCTTGTGACTTTAGACCTAAAAGAGGCCTACCTGCATGTTCCAATCAGACAATCATGCAGAAGATACCTCAGATTCAAGGCTGGCTCAATGCACTACCAATTCTCTGCACTGCCCTTTGGCTTATCTACTGTGCCCAGGGTCTTTACAAAATGCCTGGCACCAGTAATTGCATTCTGCAGACAAAGAGGAATACAAATATATCCTTACTTGGACGACTGTCTAATTCAAGCAGAGAACAAGGGACATTCTTCTACAGCATCTGGCGTTTGTGAAAAGACTTCTAACATGCCTAGGGTACACAGTCAACGAAAAGAAATCAAAACTAGTACCCTCTCAAGAGATAATATTCCTGGGTGCAAGCTTAAATACAAATGCCCAGATGGCTTATCTCATGCCAGACAAACAAAGGCAACTGACTTCCTATTTCAAAATGTTGGCAACAAAGGCCCAGTTATCTGCAAGAAAAATTCTGCAGGCTTTGGCTTCATGACATCCTGCATCCTACTAATTCCATATGCAAGACTGCATATGAGGAAACTTCAATGGTACCTAAAATGTGTTTGGACTCAACATTGCCACAGCCTGGAAACAATGATTACTCTCATTCCCTGCCTGCATCAGGAGTTTCGATGGTGGGTAAAGGCTTGTCACCAGAACAAGGGACAGCCATTCACATTACCCCCAGCCAGGCAGACACTAACAATGGATGCATCAGATTTTGCCTGGGGGGTCCACATGGCAGGAAGATGCATTCAGGGCACTTGGTCCTCAAACCAAATGCATCTACATATCAATCAAAAAGAGATGCTAGCTGTTCAAAATGCCCTGACAGCCTTCAAGGACCTACTTCATCCGGGGCAACTACTGATAAAGACAGACAACACCACGGTCATGTGGTATATAAACAAGCAGGGGAGCACACATTCTTACCCCCTTTGCAGACTAGCCATGACTTTGTGGGGCACAGCATTGACTTACCAAGTACATCTGCAGGCGCAATTCCTGCCAGGAAAGGAAAACACTCTGGCAGACGAACTAAGCAGAAACCTCATGGATCCCCACAAGTGGCAGCTGGATCCACAAGTCTTCATTATGATAACAAGGAAATGGGGATGCCAGGACATAGATCTATTTGCCTCCCCTCACAACTACCAACTAAAAAGATTCTGCACAAGGACTTATCACAGACAAGCATGGAAAGTGGACACCCTATCTTTCAGCTGGAAAAACCTATCAGTATATGCCTTTCCTCCACTGCCTCTCCTCCTCAAGGTACTCCTAAAGGTCAGACAGGAGAAGCCAAAGATGATACTGATTGCCCCAGACTGGCCCCGCCAGTACTGGTATCCAATCCTAAGGAAGTTGTCTCAATGCCCAGCTTAGGCCTTACCTCAAATACCTCATCTACTGTCCCAGCAAAACAATCAGATCCTGCACAGCCAACTCAGTACATTAAACCTGGCAGCATGGCGGATAATGTAGTCATACAAAACACACCTCTCGGTAAAGCTGTGTTGGATGTCATTTTGGAAGCCAGAAGGCCTAGTACTAGAAAATCTTATGCTGGAAAATGGAAGAGATTGTGTGGTTGGAAACAGGCACAAGGAACTGATACAGCTGTACTAAATATTCCTCAGATTTTGCAATACTTAACTGAGATTCTGGACAAAGGCCTATCCTTTTCATCAATTAAAATTCATGCCTCAGCCATTTCGGCTCATTACAATACAGAGCCACCAATCTTTTCTCATCCTTTATTAAAGCAGTACCTCAGAGGAGCCAAAAATGTAAGGCCTCCAAGGAGATCACCAATACCTGCATGGGACCTCAACTATGTCTTGGAAAAACTCACCCTGCCTCCTTTTGAGCCAGCTGCTACTGCTGATATAAAGTTTTTATCTTGGAAAACAGCTCTGCTCCTAGCAATAACTTCTGCAAGATGAGTTTCAGAGCTACAGGCACTCATGGCTGTGGAACCATTTATCATTTTTTATCCAGACAGGGTCTCTCTGAGGACAAACCCAACATTTATGCCTAAGGTGGTGTCCAGTGTGGCTCTTAACCAAACTATTCATCTGCCAACTTTTTATCCAAATCCACAGGACAAGGGAGAGAGAATTTTGCATTCTTTAGACGTACACAGACAGCTTAGATTCTACTTGGACAGAACCAAAGTTTTCAGGAAGACAGAGCAATTACTAGTGGCATATGCTGCAGGACCACAAGGAAAGGCTATCTCAAAGCAGACTATTTCAAAGTGGATAGGCCACTGCATTCGTTTCTGCTATTTACACCATGGCAAGCCAGTGCCTAAGGGCATTAGGCCACATTCAACCAGAGCTGCAGCCACTTCAGCAGCCTTTCTCAGGGGAGTACCGACCAAAGACATTTTAGAGGCTGTTACTTGGAGTTCAGTGCACACCTTTACAAAGCACTATCATCTGCCACTCTACTCTAAATCCAGGGCAGGCTTTGCCACTGCAGTTCTGCTGGACCTCATAGCTGCTCCTAATGCTATTTAGCTCCAGCCTCCCAACTTTAGGACTCTACCCAAATGTAATGACTGCAACAGTGAAACACGAAGAACATAGTACAGTTGTGTACACTTACCATAAATGTAGATGTTCGAGTGTATTCACTGTTACAGTCCAGGTTACCCACCCGCCATCCCCCTTTTTTCTGCTGGAACTTTTCTTTCCTTCTCTGATTTATACAACCTATGTGGTGTATTTGCTTGTAGTTGAAGGTAAAGTTTATATTGGTGCATGTATTTTTTATATATATATATATATATATATATATATATATATATATATATATATATATATATATACATTTTGGCTACCCTTTTAGAGGGCACCTGACATCTGGGGCAAGAAAAACTGAAGAAAATGGCGTCAGCTGCTTCTTTTATACCACTGATGACCTGACGTCAGGGAAGGGGTGACAGCAGCTGACGCAGGACCCAAGACTTTGGAATTCAGGCCGACTGAGGGCAACCTGCCAGCAGGATTACCCAAATGTAATGACTGCAACAGTGAATACACTCGAACATCTACATTTATGGTAAGTGTACACAACTGTACATTTTGTAACACAGGTTTACTCATATAACAATGGCTCAGTAAATTAAACTTCATAAAGGCACAGATAAAAGCAAATTATTATTTTAGCATATGTTGAAATGTGCACTAACAGATGCTCAGAAGTGCACAGAAGTAAGTAATATGCATAGTATAGTATAACACAGTGTAAAAATCACAATCCTACAAGTGATGAAATAAATCTTAATGGAACACAAAAGTGCACACACATGCAAACACACACACACACACACACACACACACACACACACACACACACACACACACACACACACACACACACACAGACACACAGACACACACACACACACACACACACACACACACACACACACACACACACACACAGACACACAGACACACAGACACACACACACACACACACACACACACACACACACACACACACACACACAAACACACACACACTGTGGCATACTTCTCAACTGTACAGATTTTTGCAGAATGTCCATATTTTTGCTTCATATTTTTGGTATATTTCTCATGAAATTGTGGTTTTCTGGCAAATCATTGGTAAATTATTGAGGGTTGAATTCAGAAAATAATGACAGACGTTTGAGTTTTAGACTTCATATCCTTCAGAAAATTCACGCTAATGCAAAACCTGTTATTCTGTCAATGTTCTAAGTTTGTAAGAGCAATATTTAAAAAGTGCCCCTATTTTTGGTCCTTTGTCCCCCCATTATTTATGGCTTTGTCCAGATTTTGTATTCTAAGAGGTTGAAAGGTATGAACACACACACACACACACACACACACACACACACACACACACACACACACACACACACACACACACACACACACACACAAACACACACACACACACAAATACAGACTTTCAGAAGACCTTCAATTCAAAATAGGGCATATGTACTCTTGCCTGTTAATAGTCAATGTTTATAGAAGGTCTGCCAAAGAAGAACATACTGCTCAATGCCAAAATGTGCAGTGTCATCCCCTTTGGTAAAAACTCTGTACCCATGAACTACCACATAGGCAGCAATCTACTTAACACAGAATGTGTGATAAGAGACCTTGGGACCCAGGTGGACAGTAGTCTCTCCTTTGATAATCACATCACCACAGTAGTCAGGAAGTCCTTCTACGTGGCACACCTTATCATAAAAGGGTTCTCATCCAGGAAAAAAGAGGTAATTGTTCCCCTTTACTCGTCACTCATTAGACCCATTATAGAGTACAACACCCATTTTGGAATGTACCTCACAAGACATCTGCAGCAGCTGGAAAGGCCACAGAAGTACCACAGAAAGAGGATTACTGGCCTCAAACAAATGCCCTACACTGACTGCCTCAAAAAACTCCAGCTTTACTCCGTAGCATATCACCTACTCTGAGGTGATCTCTGCCTAACATATAAAGCTATGTCAAACCCAGAGCTGTTGCACATGCTACACCTAAAGAAATCCCAATCCCTCTGAGCTACATGCTCTAGGGACCTAAACCTTGTCACCACAATAAACAGGACATGCTGGAGGGACATATTCCTGTCCCAGAGACTTCCTGTACTCTGGAACAAGCTACCCATCTATGTCAAGCAAAGATGTTCTTCATTCCACATTGCTGCAGTCCTAACCATTGGGTAGTCCGCTGTCCAGTCGGCCCGAATACCAAAGTATATGGCTGACGTCGGTCAAGGCGCATTAGACTGATGTCAGGACGTCAGGGTACTAATGCGCATGACCGACGTCATATCCTCAGTCTTTTTTGCCACATGGTCCGATGCAGAAGCGGTTTTGCGAGTGCAGGTTGGCGTTCTGAAATTTTCTGAAGTCGGAGTTTCAGACCGAATCAAAGTTGGCTAAGTACCCCGTTGGGGAACATTTTGGTTTTTTCTTGCCTCAGTATTTAACCGGATGTCAGAAAAAGTGAATAACTGTATTTCTTGTGGGAAACAGATACCTCATAGGGATTACCATACTTTGTGTATACCTTGTTTAGGGCCTGAGCACGACGTTGTTGGATGCCGCTCTTGTGCTAGATTTAACAAACGCACTATTAAGAGAAGGTTAGACTGTGCCAGGTTAGTGTTTGGGAAGCATTGTAATTATAAAATGCCGTCGGATGCTCCGACGCCCGCTTCGTCCAAAAAGCGCAAGGACAAAGCAGCAAAGCCTAGAGTTGAAGAACTGGCAGTCCCGGACGTCGGTTCTTTAGAAGGCTCAGTGGAGCCGGAGGTTTTGCCAGGAGTTTCTTTGGAGTCTCAGGCAGAGACTTTACTGTTACAGGATGTGCCCTCTCAGGAGGTAGGCCAGGCTGAGGGGGCTTCTCAGGTAGCTGTACTTCCCTCTCTTCCTAAGGTGGTTAGAGCCTCTCCTTCTGTTTCCAAGACTTCTTTGAGAGGTAGGCCAGGTTTAGCTTCAGTGAGGGCTTCTCCTAGCACTTCAGGTTCTGTGCCTAAGAAACATATGCTTAAAATGGCAGAGGATTTGATTACTATGATTAGGGGTTCTATGCCCCCTCCTGATAAGAGGCCTAGGGTGGAGCCTGAGTTTGAGAGTTTTGAGCAGTGTTCGGAGGCTTCTGAGTCTTCGACTGAAGACTTGCAGGAGTATCCTCCTTATTCTGATTCTGATGTGGATGATTCCACTCCTTCAGCTTCTCCTCCTGAGGATTTTTCATTTTCAGAGACTCTGCATTCCATGAGGGAGCATTTTAAATGGGAAGGCCAAGATTTCTCTGATTCCAGGAAGAGGCTTAGGGAATTCTTGTTTTTACCCCAGCATAGGCCCTTAGCTATACCTCCTGTTTTGAATGTGGTGGAAGATGTTTTTGCAGAGGCTTCCTGAACCCTGATTCTTTGCCTCCTGCCCCTGTTAAACCTGATAGGTACTATAGGGTGCCTGAAGCTCATAAGTATCTTTTAAGAGTCCTAGGGCAGACCCTGAAACTGTTTCTCAGGGGCCTAAAGGTGTTAAGGCCTCTGTTGTTAAAAATCCTGTTCCTCCTGATAAAGAGGCAAGGGCTTTGGATAGATGGGGAAAGAAAGTGTATACTTCCTCCACTTTAGCCATGAGGGCGTTGAATTGTCAGTTTCACATGCTAAAATATCAAAATTATCTCCTTTCACAATTGAAATCTAAGGTGGATGCTCTGGCGGAAGGTATTGAGTGTAAAGAGTTGCAGGATTTAGTTCATGTGTCTGAACAAGTGGGTAAGCATTCATTGCAATGTGGTTTTGATGCTGTGCAGGCCTCCTCGAGGGTGGCTGCCACTGGTTCTGTTCTTCGCAGGCACGCCTGGTTGAGGGATCAGAATTTAGCTGAGCATGTTAAGACAAGGATTTTGGATGCTCCTTTACAGTCTGATGTGTTGTTTGGTTCGCCTGTGGAAGCAGTTTTAAAGAAAATGGAGGACAAGGCTAAGTCTATGCAGACTGTTAAAGATTTTTTGCAGGTACAACCTCCGAAGTTTAGCAGAAATTGGCCTACTAAGGGATGGACATATCCTGCTTATGATTCCCAGTCTAGGGGTAGGTCTAGACGTGGTAGGGGCAGAGCTCAAGGTTCTTTTAGGCCTAGAACAGGGAGTTCTCCTGCTCAGACTTCTGGTGAGGGCAGGGGTCAGTCCTTTCGTAAACAGACCCAATGACCTGCCTTTTCAGCTGCCAGTACATTCTCGTCTGGCAGCTCCTTTGGGAGGAAGACTGTCTCTTTTCAAAGAAAATTGGGATTTAATTACTCTAGACAGATGGGTTTTGGATATCATTCACCACGGTTACAGGTTTTATTTCCATACCTTGCCTCCTTTCAAAGGCATGCCAGACGTTCCTCCTCCACAAAGGGAAGAGGCTCTCAAGCAAATTTCTCTGTTACTCCAAATAGGGGCCATTCAGCCAGTCCCTGTACCAGAAAGGGGCCTAGGATTTTATTCTCGCCTGTTCCTAGTACCAAAGAAGGGGAACACGTGGAGACCAATTTTGGATTTATCTATCCTCAACACGTATCTGGACATTCCCAAGTTCAAAATGTTGACGTTACAACAGCTTTTACCTCTGCTGGGCAAAGATCACTGGATGGTAACTTTAGATCTCAAGGAAGCTTACCTTCATGTGCCTATAAGACTAAGTTGCAGAAAGTATCTGCGTTTTCGAGCTGGAAATTCTCATTATCAGTTCTCTGCATTGCCCTTTGGCTTATCTACTGCCCAGAGTATTCACAAAGGTTCTGGCTCCAGTGATAGCTTACTTCAGGCTAAAAGGAATTCAAATCTATCCTTACTTGGACGACTGCCTGATTCTGGCTCAAGAAAAGGAAGACCTTCTACAGCATTTGGAATATGTCATAGCAGTGCTAAGATGCCTAGGGTATTCTGTGAACGAAATAAAGTCCAGTCTAGTACCCTCTCAAGACATGTGCTTTCTGGGTGTGAGACTGAATACAGCAACCCAGATGGCCTTTTTAACCCCGGACAAACAAAAGAATCTTTCCAGTTACTTCCATCAACTATCTCTTCAGTCCGGGCTGACTGCAAGGACAGTCCTTCAAGCCTTAGGGTTCATGGCATCTTGTATTCTGGTGCTTCCCAATGCCAAACTGCATATGAGGAAGCTGCAATGGTATCTCAAAATGTATGGACACAGCACTGCCAGGATTTGGACACTGTCATTCAAATAATACCTTGCATTCAAAAAGAATTTTTGTGGTGGGCTCAGGAATGTCACCTAAACAAGGGACTCTCTGTGACCCGGCCAGAGGCGAGTCAGATTCTAACGACAGATGCCTCGGACATTGCTTGGGGAGCTCATCTAAATGGAAAGTGGATACAAGACAAGTGGCCTGCCAGACTACAGCATCTACATGTCAACATGAAGGAGATGTTAGCAGTCCAGTTTGCATTAATGGCTTTCAAGGAGTTACTTCTTCCAGGGCAGGTGTTGATTCTAACAGACAACACAACTGTCATGTGGTACATCAACAAACAAGGGGGAACACATTCTTATCCTCTATGCAGGCAAGCAATGATTTTATGGGAGACTGCGCTCAGCTTGCAACTAACTCTTCAGGCAAGGTTTCTGCCGGAGCACAGAACTCCTTAGCAGATGTGTTAAGCAGACAAATCATGGATCCCCACGAGTGGAAACTGGATCTTCATGTATTTCAGAAATTGACAGTGTCATGGGGAACTCCAGACATAGATCTGTTCGCTTCTCCACTAAACCACCAGCTGCCAAAGTTTTGCACAAAGGGGTTTCATCACACAGCTTGGAAAGTGGATGCTCTTTCTTTCAGTTGGAAAAATCTTCATGTGTATGCTTTTCCACCTCTGCCTCTTCTCCCAAAGGTGCTCCTAAAGGTCAGACAAGACAAGCCAAGGATGATTTTAATAGCTCCAGATTGGCCTCGGCAACACTGGTACCCACTACTAAGGAGTCTGGTAAGGAAGCCTCCATGGCCTTTACCTTTGATTCCACACCTGTTATCTCAGAAGGACGGTCACCTGCTCAATGTCAAGCTTCACTCTCTTCATCTAACAGCCTGGCATATTCTGTTTTGAAACACGGCAGGTCTCAACTTCCTCAACAAGTTTTAAATGTGATTATGGAAGCCAGAAGACCTAGTACAAGGAAAGTGTACGCAGAAAAATGGAAGAGATTTTTATTTTGGAGTGCAGCAAAGAATTTGGAGATTTCTGAGCCTAATTTGAGTGTGGCTCTTCAATATCTTACTGAGTTATTGGACAAAGGTTTGTCTTTCTCTTCCATTAAGATTCATGCTGCAGCAATTTCAGCTCACTATGATTGTGACCCACCATTGTTTTCGCATCCTTTGTTCAAGCAGTTTCTTAGAGGGGCAAAGAATATAAGACCCCACGTAGAGCTCCTACTCCTGCTTGGGATCTCAATTTTGTGTTGGAGAAACTTACTCTACAACCTTTTGAGCCTCAAGGCTACTGCTGAATTGAAATACTTGTCATGGAAGACTGCTTTTTGTTGGCTATTACTTCTGCAAGAAGGGTTTCTGAATTGCAGGCCCTTATGGCAGTAGAGCCCTTTTGATTTTCCATAAGGATAGGGTATCATTACGTACTAATCCTTCCTTTATGCCTAAGGTGGTTTCTAGTGTGGCTTTAAACCAAACTATTCATTTGCCTACTTTCTATGCAGATCCCCAAAATAAGCGGGAAAAGATTTTGCACACTTTAGATGTACATAGGCAGTTGCGTTATTATTTAAGCAGGACTAAGGATTTCAGGCAGTCTCAGCAGTTGTTTGTTTCTTTTGCTTTGAGTTCTCAGGGCAAGCCTGTGTCTAAGCAAACTATTTCTAAGTGGATTGGGTTTTGCATTTCATTTTGTTATTCCCATCATGGCAAGGAGATTCCAGCCGGGATTAGGCCTCATTCCACTAGGGCTACTGCCACTTCAACAGCATTTCTAAGGGGGGTGGCAACTAAGGATATTTTGGAGGCAGCTACTTGGAGTTCTGTGCATACTTTCTCTAAGCATTACCACCTTCCTCTCTACTCTAAATCTAGGGCTGGTTTTGCCACAGCTATTTTGCAAGGCATGTTGACAGCTCCTGCTTCCTTATGATTTGCCAGCCTCCCTTACCTCTGCTTTGGGATTCTACCCAATGGTTAGGACTGCAGCAATGTGGAATGAAGAACATAGTACAGTTTTGTACCTACCATAAATGTAGATGTTCGAGGATCCACATTGCTGCAGTCCAATTTACCCTCCCTCCTTCCCCTCTGTGTTTAGGAGTGGTGATGTGGGTTAGGCTATATTCTTGTAATTTTGTATATATATTGTACATATGTTTGGTGCAGGACTTTTTGGTGTTTTTGGTGTGGGCCTTGTCTTTTTGGGGTCTTCTGACATCTGGGGCAAGAAAAGACTGAGGATATGACGTCGGTCATGCGCATTAGTACCCTGACGTCCTGACATCAGTCTAATGCGCCTTGACCGACGTCAGCCATATACTTTGGTATTCGGGCCGACTGGACAGCGGACTACCCAATGGTTAGGACTGCAGCAATGTGGATCCTCGAACATCTACATTTATGGTAGGTACAAAACTGTACTTTCTTCATTAGCACTCTTCAAGAAAAATCTTGATGAGTGGATGAGAAATAGGAAATGCACCCTGGGGATCACATCTGTGTCTCTGCTGGTCAGTGGCACAGGAAAATAACTTTCTTGGGTGGCGTAAGCTATGGAACCTTGCTAGCTAGGCTTACATAGGCCCTTGGGCCGATAGCCTAGTACCTACCTATGAACCTATGAACCTATAAATGATCCTTGGACTAGCACATTCCTCTGGAGAGCAAACATTAACTTAGTGACTAACTAACTAATTAACTAACTACATCAGACATTTGCGATAATATGGTTCTCGGATGTTAGGGGGTAGGGAGTTTCACGGTCTACGTAGAAGACAAGAAAATATCCATTCAGCAAAGATGTCTGAGGTAGGAATAATACCCCTCAACTGCCTGTTTGAAAATGCTGTAGCAGTGGCATATCTCAGAGGTCATGCATGAACATGCTGTAGCAGTGGCATGTCTGAGAGCGCATATGTGAACATGCTGTAGCAGTGATATGTCTGAGAGCTCATGTGTGAATGTGCAGTAGCAGCTACATATCTGGGAACTCATATGCATGTCTAAGAGCCTGTGTATGAACACACCATAGCAGTGACATGTCTGAAACCTCATGTGTGAACATGCTGTAGCAATGGTACGTCTGAGAGCTCATGTGTGAACATGGTGTAGCAGTGGTATGCTTAAGAGCTCATGTATGAACATGGTGTAGCAGTGGCATGTCTGAGAACGCATGTGGATGTCTGAGAGCCTGTGTTTGAATACACTGTAGCAGTAGCATGTCTGAGAACTCATGTGTGAACATGCTGTAGCAGTGGCATGTGTGAGTGCTCATATGTGAACACACTGTAGCAGTTACATGTCTGAAAACTGATGTGCATGTCTGAGAGCCTGTATGTGAATACACTGTAGCAGTATCAGGTCTGAGACCTCATGTGTGAATATGCTGTAGCAGTGGCATGTCTGAGACCTCATGTGTGAACATGCAGTAGCAGTGGCATGTCTGAGAGCTCATGTGTGAACATGCCGTAGCAGTGGCATGTCTGAGACTTCATAACATGCAGTAGCAGTGGCATGTCTGAGAGCTCATGTGTGAACATGCTGTAGCAGTGGCATGTTTGGGATCTTTAGGACAAGGCATTGTCTGTAAATGTGCAGATGCATATTAATTTGCTGTAGTGTTTATAAGTGCTACAGGAATACATTACGTTAGAGAGATGTGCAGAAGGCTGCACATAAACACAGTCTGTTTTAACATGTATGAATAAAGGAAGTAGTAGGCATCCAGGTTTGTGTATTGCACTGAAAAAGTATGTGCAGCAAAGATGAGTGTGTGTGTGTGTGTGTGTGTGTGTGTGTGTGTGTGTGTGTGTGTGTGTGTGTGTGTGTTTATGTTGTGAGTGTGTTTTTGTGTGGATTTGTGAGTGTGCTTCAGGAGTGAGGAACATGTGACAGCTCTTCAAAGACAATGTGTAAGTATGTGTGTGTGTGTGTGTTTGGGGGGTGTATACGTCAGCAGTGAGGAGCTTGTGAGAGATCTGCAGTGACTATGTGTGTATGTGTGTGTGTTTGTGGGGGTATGTGTATATGTCAGCAATGAGGAGCATGTGAGAGATCTGTAAAGACAATATGTGCACGTTTGTGTGTGTGTGTGTGTGTGTGTGCGCGCACACGTATGTGTGTGTTTATATTGTGAGTGTGTTTTTATGTGCCTGTGATTGTGTGGATTTGTGAATGTGCCTCAGGAGTGAGGAACATGTAACAGCTCTGCAAAGACAATGTGTAAGTATGTGTATGTAGGGGGGTGTATACATCAGCAGTGAGGAGCTTGTGAGAGATCTGCAGTGACTATGTGTGTATGGGTGTGTGTGTGGGAGTATGTGTATATGTCAGCAATGAGTATGTGAGAGATCTGCAGAGACAATGTGTGTGTGTGTGTGTGTGTGTGTGTGTGTGTGTGTGTGTGTGTTTGTGTGTGTGTGTGTGTGTATGTTTGTATATATACCTCAACAGAGAGGAGCATGTGCCAGGTCTGTATAGGGAGTGTATGTGAGTGTGTGTGTTTGTAGTTTCATGTGCATGTGTGTGCGAGCGTGTGCGTGTGTGTTTCTGTGAGTGTGTCTGAAGTGAGGAGTATGTAACAGCTCTGCAGAGATAAATGTGTGCGTGTGTGTGTGTGTGTGTGTGTGTGTTTGTGTGTGTTTGTACATACCAAAACAGTAAGGCACATGTGACAGCTGTGTAGAGACAGTGTGTGATTGTGGGTATATGTGCATGTGCACAAGTGTCTGCATGTGAGAGTATATACGTGTGTGTCAGCATGTGTGATTGTGTGTGCATGTATGTGAGTATCTAAATGTGAGTGTGTACATGTGTGAGCATGTGTGATTGTATGTATGTGTGTGTGTGTGTGTGTGCGCATGCGTGCACATGTGCCTGTCTGCATGTGTGAGTGTCTACATGTGTGTGAGCATGTATTTTGTGTGCATGTGTGTGTGTGTGTGTGTGTGTGTGTGTGTGTGTGTGTGTGTGTGTATGCATGAGTGTCTGCATGTGAGTGTGTGTATGTGTGTGAAAACGTGTGGTTGTGTGTGCACTTCTTAGTCATTGCAGTTTAGTTGGTGTGAAGTACTTCATCATAGTGATTCAGTTGTTCCAGAGGAAGCAGGTAGTTTGAGAATAGTTTTGCTACTGTGGTTTTCCTTTTACTAATAAAATCTGATTAAATGAGAAACAATATTATCATTTCAAAGGGCAGTCGCAGTCATTCTTGGTGCTCTTCTGCGTACTGCTGGTCTGGAAGATATGTTACAAAACACCACTTATCTGTCCTAAGAAATATTGTGGTTTATTATCAGTGGCCATACTTTTCCGCTGTCTGATATGCCTGACTCTTTGCTGTCTTAGGGAATTCTTCATTGTGCAGTTTCTCAAAGTTGGAAGTATGTGATTCTCAAGAGGTGGAAAGTCTTCTGAACATCTGACAATTATGTTGGTAGTAAAGAAAAAATGAAATAAGTAAAATGAATTTTTTTCAGAAATGGCTATTAAGCTTGGTGACTTTCTCTTAGTATTTTCACATGACATTTAAAGTTATGCCCTTGGAAAAAACAATGATTCATGAAGGTTAGTCTTTAGCAGCTGTGTTTCCTTTATTTTCTTCTTTCTTTTCACATAACTGTCTACATGGAGTAGTGTTCTCTAAAACAGCAGAACATTTTTTGAAGGAATAGCAAGGCTTTCATTAAGATTTGTACCATGTTACACTAGCAGTCTATCGGTCTGCAGAATCTTTTTATTCAATTTAATTATTTCTTATTTTACAATTTTGTGTGATTGTTAAACACTGTTTTGTATGTTCTCAACTTGTCCAGATAATTGCCTTTTTCATAAGACCCCAAGTCTGAGGCATTAAAAAGAACTTAAAAAACATAATACTCTTCAAAAGCAGTACCTGTTGTGTGGCAGGTAAAATAAATTTTCTCAATGAATATGAAACAGCCGTTTCCCTGCTAAGGGAGGCAGCCACTGTTTTTTATGTACTGCATCATGTCCAGATAATTGCCTTTTTCATAAGAACTTTGAGATCGATGCATTAAAATGAACTGAAAAAAATATATAACATACTTCAAAAACTGTACCTGCTGTGAGTCAGGTAAAATAGCTTTCTGAAAGAAAAATAAAACAGCTTTTTCTCTGCTATGGGAGACAGGAAACATTTATTTCCATTTATTTATGTTACTATGGTAGTGCTACTGGTGCAGGCTAAATGATCAGTGAAGACAAGGGGGAGACTGCTGGAGGGTGGGGCTAACAGGAATGGGAGAGGGCTATATTACAGCCGGTCAATGATCATTTATGTGTAATCCAACAAAAGCTAGGGGTCAGTCAGTTTTATCCGTAGTCTGCCTCATTATCCTCTCTTTATAGACAATTTACTGATTATGTACACCTTAAATGTCTGACTGAGGTCACCTGAGCCAACCTTAAGTGAAATGGAATCCTAGAAAAAGAACAGAATAGTGCCTTCCTCCTGCACTCTGCCTCTCCTATTTCCCTTCCATCCTGGCCCTATAACATTCAGATATATTACTTCTTTTGTTTATTCATATTTTGTCCTATTCTTCAGCTTTTAATTCCATCTTTCAACTCATCCTAACTGCACTATAATAATTACAGTGGATGTACCTGAATTAAGATGGGGTCTGTGAGCAGCTATTCCCTCAGAAGTCATTGGATTCTAGATACTCCGAAGTGCATTTTAAAGCTTTTTATCTAATGATGGCAAAAACAAAACTCATGAATAAGGAAAGACATCAGTCTTATTTTTTTACTTTTTTAAAAATAAATAAGTTGTGTCCATACCTTAATGTTCAAAGGTGACAAAATAGTACTTTCCAGTAAACTAAGAAGACAGATGATAGTAAGGATATGATATAAGGTAATAACATCAACTTCCCTGTCCCCTCCCCAAAAAATAGTCACTTCTGTGTACCTCTCTGGTGTTAGATTACAATAAATGTGAACAAGCAAGTCACTACAGGTATGTATTTCAAGTTGCTGTTGAAATGAATATAAACAGCATACCTTCTGTTCCCTACTTTCAAAAGATTTTCACCTATGTATGTCTGTTGTTTGTGAAGAAAGTGAAAAAATAATGAATACAACTGTATCTTCTAATTTGTTATTCCTAAATAGGATATGTTCTCTAGACAACTATAGTGATCATGTGTGCACACCTCTGCAATTTGATTGCGAGTTAAGTTAAAGAAATAAAGACCTCACTGCCACTAGACCCTATGTAAGCTACAGTAGCCACCTGTTCACATCTCTGAGTAGGGCGTGTTTTAGTCTAGGTGGGGCCAAGGACACTGTGCCTGCCTCAGCATTCCCTCATATATCTGAGGGTCTGGTGGAGGGAGGGTCTGGATAAAACCCACACCAAGAAAGGGAGGACATGAAAACTTCACACAGAAGGACTCTTAATCAGAGAACCAAGCACTCTGTGATGGCATCTCTTTGCTTATTAGTCAGTTGCTGTCATACACTTCTGCCCAGGGAAAAGTGGCCATTTTTTTGTACAATACTGATGTCTGACTGTGTTGAAACATGAAAGAAACTAATGGCAACTTGTTACTTTAAAATACACTGCAAATCCCCCACCATACACTAACATGGAGCCATTTCCTTCTGTAGACAGCATCTATATTCATCAGTTAAAACCACTGTATTGACTGTGAACACCCCAGATGTCTTATTGTGTTAAAAAAACACCCCGGGTAAAGTTTTCAGTGTGGCTTTATATAAATGCATACTCATTTTGCAAAGCCAGAATAATGCAGCAGAAAACAAAAAGGCAGCCAAGCAGCACCCAAAAGCCAAAGCTGGAGATAAAACAATTAAACACAGTAAAAACCAACAAGGCTGCCATGGCTATAAATACACTTTTATTAAAACCACAAACTATAAATGGATAAGCGCTTTCGCATAAGTCATGCTTCATCAGATCCATATATAAAATCAGCATCACAATCCATTTAAAAATAATAAACAACCAGTCACACAAAGGGACTTGACGAGAAGTAGCCAATCATATTGACAGTTCAGTTTATACCCTTTAAGGGCAGGTTTCAAACACACATTGGCATTTATACGTGGATGTTTATCTGCTTGTAACCTTAGTATCTATTGTAATTCATCCCTCTCAATACGATTATTAAGATCACATCCCCTAGTACTTTCCTGCACCCATTGTAGAATCTTAAATGAAAATTTATGGCCAATGTTTTAATTTATATGTTTAGCCAAAGCATTCCTTAAATTCATAGTTTTGATGTCATACATATGTCACATTATTCTTTCTTTAAACTTTTTGACAGTCTTCCCCACATAAAAACAAGCACGTGTCACAGGTAGCCAAATAGACATCATGTGCTGTTTGACAGTCCACATAACATTTGGGTTTAAAGATAAAATTTGAACATGGATGTGACAACAAGAAACCATCTGCTGTCCTTCCTCGAAAATCCTTTACTAAACACAAAATGAGGTTTATCGCTAAGTTCACTATTGATGTAAATTCTATATGTGACATTACATGTAAGAACTGACAGCTTCTAACTATTGATAAGAAATGGCTGATATTGTAGGATGCACAGTTGTTTCAATATTGCAGAACAAGTTCTACAAGCCTGACATGGAAATTCATTATCAGGTAATTCAATTGTCTCGCATTACAAAGTAAGTCTTTAATATTATTACAATTCTTAAATGTAAAACCTGGTGTACATCGTACATTATCAGCCGTCTTCTTATTAATAGTTGGAAGCTGCCAGTTCTTACGTATAATGTCACATATAGAATTTACATCATTAGTGAACTTAGTGACAAACCTCATTTTGTGTTTAGTAAAGGATTTTCAAGGAAGGACAGCAGATGGTTTCTTGTTGTCACATAAATAAAAATAAAATGGTTTAGCTGTTTTATGCATCTGTTATTTAGTATCTCCCTTTAATTCTATCTATACACCCCTTATCATAGCCTCTGACTGAAAATTGTTTGCTTAATAACTCCTTATCTTGGAAAAATCATCATCCCTTGTACATAGCCTAGAGGGCCTGATAAATTGGCTTTTAACAATATTGAGAAAAACATATCTTGGATGCATACTTCCATATGATAAGCTGTTCCTTCAACATTCCTTATGATGTATTGTAGTGCTGATAACACCTGAGGAGTCCATGAAACAACAGAATTTCCAATATCCATGTTTAAATTTTATCATTAAACCCAAATGTTATGCGAACTGTCAAACAGCACATGCTGTCTGTTTGGCTACCTGTGGCACGTGCTTGTTTTTATGTGGGGAAAACTAACAAAACATTTACAGAAAGAATAATGAGACATATGTATGACACCAAAACTATGAATTTAAGGAATGCTTTGGCTAAACATATAAATGAAATCAGTGGGCATAAATTTTCATTTAAGGTTCTACAATGAGTGCAAGAAAGTACTAGGGTTGTGATCTTAATAATCTTATTGAGAGGACTGAATTACAATGGATACTAAGGTTAAAAGAAGATAAACATCCAGGTATAAATGTCAATGCATGTTTGAAACCAGCCCTTAAAGGGAGTAAATTGAACCATTAATGTGATTAGCTTCTTCTTGCCAAGTCCCTTTGTGTGATTGGTTGTTTATTATTTTTAAATGGATTGTGATGCTTATTTTATATATGGATCTGATGAAGCGTGACTTATGTGAAAGCACTTATCTAGTTATATTTTGCTGTTTTAATAAAAGTGTATTTATTTTATAGCCATGGCAGCCTTGTTAGTTTTTACTGTGTTTAAAAGACAGAATAATGACTGTGATGACGTGAAATTTAGAGGTGGATGTGCTCATGTACACACTGTATTTTGTTACCCAAAAGGTATATGCAGAGCTGTAAACATCCTGCAAGTGTACAATGGAGGTTATTACCGCTCTATACTCTTCCCTCATTAGACCAATAATTGAGTATAATGCCCCATTTGGGATGTACCTCTGCAAACATCTGCATCAACTGGAAAGGCCACTGAAATACCTCATAAAGAGAATCAATGGCCTCCAGCACCTGTCCTATGCAGACAGGCTCAAATCATTATTACTCTACTCGGTATTGTATAGATTTCTCAGGGGTTATCTGTGTCTTGCCTACAAGGCAGTCTTGCACCCTGCCCTATTAGAGTTGCTCCATATCTGTAAGTCTAACTCCTCACACACTACCCACTCAAAAGGCCTGAATCTGATATGCAACATCAACAAAACCTGCTCGAAAGACAAGTTTATCTCCCAGAAGCTGCCCCATCTCTGGAATAGACTCCCCATACACGTCAAACAGAGCACCTTGCTGACCCTCTTCAAGTGCAGCCTTGATGAGTGGATGGGAAACCAAAAATTTGTCCCAGGGGTTCCACCTGTGTCCCGCATTGACAGGGGGGACAGGTGCAGACTGAGGTTTCTTTTTGGGGATAAACTCTTGGCTAGGCTTGTAAGAGCCCCAGGGCCATTAGCCTAATAACCTCCTATGTGCATTATAGTATATTAATATTCCATTTCACCAGTTCAGAGGAAAGGAAGAGGAGAAAGAATAGCAAACCTGTAATTTTACTCTCCATAAAAGGGAAATTTAAGGAGATGTCATAATACTAAGACACCATAACTGTCAAATTCATCTGTTTTATTTTTTCAACATTATAGAGTTTTTTATTGGAGTTGCTGGTTTTAAATTCCTTGTAAAAATGAATACTTTGTAAAAGGAGCATAAAAAGTCTTAATTTCAGTGAAGGCATCCATAATTTCAGCGATGGCATCCATAACTGAATTGCATAACAGACTCTGCAGGGTGCTTTCTGGTATTACCCCCTCAGATAATGTGAGTCCTGAAAGCAGATATTCCCCAAGGCTCTGTGACCCATGCACATCTCCTGTTTCACTGCTGACCCCCCCCCAATCAGTTTTTATGTTAAAAAGTCACACAACCATATAAAGCCTTCTATTAAGATGTAAAGATAAATTGTTCTTTTAAAATACTGTACTGTACTGTAAACAGCATTGGTTGATGAAATAACTATGATTTTTGGCCAAGCACATTTGAAGGATGCTTGGACATTCTAGTTTCTTATCTTGCTTGCTACAGTAGCTCTAAAGTAAGTTCCCGTGTACACCATACTGGTTTCATTAAGAAGTGTTTGGACCCCTGATTTGCCAAGAACCTTTAAAGCAGACCCTTGCCTGCCAGATGTGAGCTCCTAGCTGCCATAAAGAAAGCCACAAAAATGGATATTTCCCAAGACTGTTTTTGGGCTGTCCGAAGGGTGGCCAATGGATATTTGCTTTGTGTCTAGGGGAAATTAAGATGGGGTGGGAGATGCAAAACCTTGTTACGGATTATAGAGGAGGTGTGTTTTTACTCTTTTAATTTGAAGAAGTTAATCTGTATGTGTCATTCCCAATTACCCTCAAAAGGAGATATGCAGAGACTATCCCTGGGAGATAAATTCTCTTCCTGTGAACACTGGGTGAAAGACCCTCGAGTCAACTCAGTACTATGAGTTCAATCAAGCTTTGCTTAAAATGCAAAATAGCTGTCTAAGAAGAAAGAACAGTCATGTCCCTACCTTTTTGACTAAACATGTCTCACAAGGGAGTTGTTTGCATGGAGGAATTTCATGGTCTACCATCTTCCACTCTGCTTTTTGTGTGGGGATGAATAGATAATGAAGTCTATATATTTGTTGCCATGCTTCAAGATTAAAGTGAGCCAGAAATATAAGGTCTTTTCCCAGTTTCAGAACAGTTTTGAATGCTGTCTGCTTATGAACCGTGTTGGCTTTGGGATGTGGGGGGGGGTCAAAAACCCCACCAAAAACCATGTGAACAAAGAAAAAAATATAAACTCTGCACAGAAATGAACTCCAGCTAGTGCCAAACTACAGAGACAAGCTGTTTGAGGCAGAAAAGCTGAGTGCTTGTGCCATCAGAAATTCAAATAATTAAAAAGCAAGTACTTAACAAGACCTCTGAGTTATTAGACCAATAGCAATATGCATAGGTAGCTAATGCATGTACCTTCACAGGAAAAGAAGAGTATGGAAGTCTGAATGAAGAGGTCAAAACTAGAATCAGTGGGATTGTAGAAAGCTGGTTCATAGTCTCAGAAGTAGTGTGTGACAGAAGAATGCCAAAGAACCTGAAAAGTAAGGTGTACAAAGCAGTGGTGTGACCAGTACTATTATATGGTACAGAAACCTGGACAGTGAAGGCGATCAGCTGAGGAAGCTATAAGAGATACAAGTGAAGTACCTGAAATGGGGTGATAGGATGCATACCGTGGGACAAATGAAGAAATGTTGACATCAGAGCAGAAATCAAAGTAGCTCCGCTTGCAAAAAAGTCAAAGAGAACAAATTACTATGGTTCGAGCACATGTGAAAAAAAAAACAGAAGATTTGGGAGAAACAGGAAGAAGGCAGGATGAAGTGAGGATGTCCAGCAAAGAGACAGGTAGATATAACTTTCAAAGAAAGAGAGAGAGTGGCACTGAATCAATAGAGGTAGCAACAGTTGACATGATACCCCGACTCTATGTAGAGAAATGGGAAAAAGGGAGTAGATAATGATGCTCAAATGCTAACATTTATTTATGTAACATTTGTTTAACCCGAAAGTCCAACTTAGAATGAAGCCAATTTTCACCGGAGGCCCAGGGAGAAACACTCCAAACGCATGTCTTTAAAACATGGGAGGAAACCAGAGCACCCAGAGGAAACCCACATGAACACAGGGAGGACATGCAGACTCTGCACAGAAGGCACCCTGTCCAAGAATTGAACCAGTGAACCTCTTGTTGTGAGGTGACAGCACAACTGCTGCACCACTGCGCCATGACAATGTACAGGAACATCATTCTTCTTGCAAAAACAAAGTACATAAATTTCCACTCCTTTGTGTTTCTGCCCACTTTCATTATTGCCAATTATAAATCTAGACCTTCCTCATCCAAGGCTGATCTGTGTAATGTGTTTTTTTTTTTTTTTCTTTTTTCAGTCGTCTCTTAGGGAGGCTGTTCTTACTGCAAGATTCTGCTGCTGGCATGTATTGAAGTCCTACACAATAGTTAACTGAGGTACGCGCCATCACCTTGTATTGCTGAAACATTGCTTTTGTAGCTGGATGATTTGCACATTGTTGCTTCTCCTTTGGGGAGCCCAGTTTCAATCCTAAGAACAGGCGACCTTATGCTCATGGCTGGGGGGGGGGGGCTGTTTCTTTTTTATCTTTTTCCTTCCTTTATATTGGGTATGAACTGGTGATGTTAGAGGGAGACCAACTATATCATTGTCTGTCTTTGCAGACAGGTGGATGCCTCTGAATGATGGGGGGGGGGGGTAATGATTTAGCTGAGCTTCCTTCTGAGCATATGAAGGTGCCTTTACTATTACATTCTGTCTGAGTGTAATCTTGCAGATGCAAGGTTAAGTGCCTCATGTAAGAATTGTGTTAATCAGTTATATGTATTAGCATTAAATTTGCAATAAAGGAAGTGGTAAAGGTATTAGGAGACAAAAAGCATGTGGCGGTTAGCAGATAATCTTAAGTCAAAATGGTGGTCAGCACTTTAGATGTAGAATGATAGAGCTGTGATGGGCAGTGATTCATTAAACAACTGTTGCAGACATTTTATTTACTTCTTTCATAAGAGCAGATGTTTATTTCTAACCGTATGACTTGTTCCTATATTTTACAAAGGAGTCAGGGACAGACTTTATGCATACACACTAAACCCATAGGGATAAAGTTAAAGGAAAGGGAATCACTTGTCTCTTTAAAATGTTCTTCATTTGTGATGTCTGCAGGGTTTGCTCATTTATTTACTTATAGTAACCACATGGGTATGCTAATCACAACTGTCATTTTTTTGGCATGTTCAGCATCAGATGACAGTCACAGGCGAGGACACATATGTTTCAGTGTGCATGTTCCAGACAAATAATCTGTAGAATGAATAGTAAAATGTGAGATGAAGAGAATCAGTAAGCAGCACATATATGTGAAGTACTACTGGAAGGTAGAGTCAGCCTGTATGTACAATGAAGCAGTAAGCATGGCTGTTTGCTAAAGCTGTACAGTGCTGCAAACAAACTACAGGAATATAGATCTGTAGCTATTTCCTATACTGAGAGATGCAATATGATTGTGACAACAAAAGCAGGAGAGGATCCCTTTTCTAAAGCATCTTGGTTGATGATTATAGGTTGCAAAGAAGCTTGTTGAGGAAAACTGTGTTGCTGAAGAAGAAGCTTACAGGATCGTGAGGATTTATAAGTTCACACTAGGTTGTTGATCCAGTGGGCCATTTGTAGCCTAGCCAGCAATTTTACCCATTTACCAAGACATGAATTAATACTAGACCCCAACTTTGTTTCAGGCCTTTTCCCAAACGAAAATTGCCACTGTGTTTTCGAATGACCGTGGTAGGACTTGGACTTAAAATCTTATTGTCAGAAGTCAGCCATCTTATTCGTTACTCCACATGGTCAGGATAGGAATTCTACATTAGGAAGCCTGTCTAAGTCACCTGGGAAAAGGATACCAGAATTGGTCTTTAGTGAACAAATGGTAAGTGTGCATGTGTTTGTGTGTTTGTCTGTGTGTGTGTGTGTGTGTGTGTGTGTGTGTGTGTGTGTGTGTGTGTGTGTGTGTGTGTGTGCGCATGCACGCGCACACCCACACGTGTGGGAGTAAGGAAATGAGTGAGTGTGGTAGCAGACGTTCCAGGCCTTTGTAAAGGCACAAGCAGAACAAATGTGCTTATGCTACTGCATATTTTGACTTCACGTCAGGCACGTGCTCTCCCAGGTAAAGAATGCAGCATCACTCCAGAAGCTGCCACAGCAGGTTCCTTCACAAAGGAGCTCTATGCCCACTTAGATAAATGTACAGAACATCTGAATATAGTGGGAATTTTAAAATAAACCTCTTTTGCACTCCACTAATGTAAATAAACTCCATAATAAAAGAAAAAAATCCTTAAAGTGTGCAGCAGATCAAAAGACCCTCTTATCAAGGATAACATCAGGAAATTGACTAAAAACTTCTAACGTAGCAGTCCATTAACTTAAGTCAGCATTTTAAGCTAAAGACAGTTACAAATCCTACTTTGATCCAATAGCACTACCAACCTACTAACAAATTCAGAGTGAGTTTGACCTCATGGACAACTATCCAAGGTGCAGTTATTCCTGAATCTCTCAGACACTCATCATCCGTAAAGAACATGTATCCAAGGTGATCTCCAAGAGTAAAAATGCTTCTTCCGTGGGACCTGATAATATAAGTGGCTGTTTAATAAATAGTGCTAAACAAGCCCTGACAGAGCCCCCTCCTTAGACCCTTAAACCTGGGTTTAGCCACTGGCTTTGTCCCTGAAGTTTGGGCCACAGCAGCAGCAGTGATGCCATACTCCAAGGGTACCCCTACCTTGACCCTGGGAACTAAAGATCTTTCATCATGATAAGTTTTACGTGCAGATCTATGGAACACATTATAAGTGACATACAAAACTATGATCAGAGGCATAGCTAGGGTCGAGTGAAGGGGGCAGCCACTCAGTGTTTAGTACATTACCTGCATTGAATGCTGGTGTTGCATTTGTGGCTATAATTGAAGAGCTTTAGCTCTGTATAACAACTGCGCGCTATGAATGTAAATGCACAGTCTACTTTAGTTAAAAAGGAGAGGAGGAGAGAAGAGCGAAGAGCTTTTTTTTTAACTCCTCTACTTAAACTTGACGAGGCTCCAGATGGGGACATGACACCAGGGACAAGAATAGTTAGCTACATCTGTGACTATGGTATTAAAAATCTCATCAGGCTAGACCTTCAGCAGTTTGAATTTCTCAAAGGTGGATCCTGTCAAATACATGTCAATCGACTGATAGTAGTTTCATTGAGTACAGAACGATCGACAGAAAAAGTGTGAAACAAGTTTCTCTGAGCCTCAAAGATAATATTTTTCCAGGGGATAAGTCTGACTGTGGCCCCCAATGTGTGGGGACATCCTCCACACCCCCTAAACTTAAATATATCTATTCTGAGGTCTCACAACAGAGGAGAAGAAAGAAAACTCCACCGTCACTAAAATTTGTTTTGTTCCTTTTTCGTAGGTCATGCAGCACTTGAAGAAAGTGCTGCCGATTGAAAGGCAGGAGCCCTATCCTGTATAATGAATCTGGTTAACGTCTTCAAAAGGATAGCACAAGCTGTTGGCAGCAGTCATGCTATCCCCTCGGAATACATTGACTTGGCAAAGGCTTCTGAAACTATCCCCCATGTTAGCATAGTTAGTAAACTTAATACAGTACAAATAAATCCCTATGTGTTAAGATGGATAACAAATTAGCTAGATGACTGGGACCTCTTTTGTTTGGCGTTTACTTTTCTGATCTCCAGATTATGAACCAAGACCTCTGGCTAACAACGTTTACAGATGAATGTGTTAGAAAAATATATAATAGTAATATGCATGCTTAGTGCATTCGAGGTTTAAAAGGGTTAATACATTTAGACGTTGCCCGTTTGATTCTCAGTTAGAGCGTCTTCTGTGTAATGATATGCGTGAATGGGCGTTCCTTCGTTGAAGGTTGTGCATTAGGCCCAGCAAGCCAGTACGTAAAAATCTACTGCCAGTCATTAGAGGACCGGAGTTCCGCTGTGGTGACCCCTAACCGGGAAAAGCCGAAAGACACAAACAAACATTTATTCTGTTCACACTGCATGAATCTGCACAGCTATTAGAAGCTTAACAAGAGACATTTAATTTCTGCTAATGTCATGAAAACAACAAGAGACATTTCATTTCTGCTAATGTCATGAAACTTAACAAAGAGATATTTAATTTCTGCTTATGCCATTAGAAAATATGCAGCTGCTAGAAGCTTTGATAAAGAAAACAACTGATGCTTGAAAGTATAAACCATACTCAGCATTACTTGTACCAAAACTAGAAATGTACCTTGAATCTAGACAAAATGTAACACATGTATTATAACTGTACAATTGAAGAATTGAAAAGTTAAGGTGGGCTAAAATAAGCCCATGGCCAGGTTGTTTTTCTCAAAATGTTTTTGCAAGACGGCAAATAATCTGACCATGTCAGCAATAAGTTTGGTAACATTTTCTGTGAAACATACAGAAAGCTGTGTCCAACTACGTCAGCAATAGAATAGTAACATTTTCTGTGTGACATGAAGAGAACTGTATAAGAATAACATACTGATCACCAAAGGGCCAGACAAATGCTGTACCTACATGCTTTGTCTCCTTGCTGCAAGTAATAAAGGGTGCCTTTCTTGAACCTAACGTGCATTGGTCTTTGAAGTTTTTTCCTTTTACAGATTGGTCCTTCGGACCAGAACCCTCTCTTCACCTCGGATCAGACGGCTAGGTGGTTGAAACCGTACTGGGAAGAAACCAAATCGGTTCTTCTTATATGGAAAGTCCTCCGACTGAATTGTCGTTCAAAAGAGGCCAGCCACTTTCTGATCTGTGACTGAAGGACGGGTCTTCAAGAATCGGTGATCAATCACGTAAGCTCAGGTAAGGTGAATCTACTTTTTTCTGTTTGCTGTTTTAGATCAGGAACTAGATATGTATTGTTTTTGTCAGATTGTATTTTTGCAAGTCAGGGACAAAAAAGATTACTGTCATAGATCAGGAGAAACAGAATAAGTAGGCAGTCATTCTGAAGAGACTATAACAAAATCCGTGGTACCACATTAAAAATTAAGAAAAGTTACATAACGATCAAAGGGTAAAACAAAATGGGTAATAATTGCACAAAAAGACCCCAAAACCCACCATTAACGGAAGACGCAAAATATATGCAGTCGCAGCGTGCTGACAATATTAGATATTATTCAAAATGGGTTAATAAATACGAATTCGACGGAAAATTAGAAAAATCCTCCCTTATCAAACTTATCAAACAGCTCAGAAACGGTTCCAAGGGTCGGGTAAAAAAGCAACGTCGATTAGAAATTCCTCAGGCACACAGGTGGCTGGAGGAAGTAAACCGTAGGGAACAAAAAAACAAAGATTCAAAAGCAATGTTTTTAGATAAGGAGGATAATAACTTAGTAATAGCATCAGCACCTCTGCCTCCCTTACCAGAATATGAAGCAAGTGAACAGGTTAGTCCACCCCCACTATATCCTGTAGTTACTGAAGATAGAGATATTGTGAAATTAAAACTGACTAAAATTAGAGATACCATCGGGACCAGGTCCCGAACAAAGGCAGGTAATTCAGAAGAAGGTATCGAGTTATGGCAAATAGTTAAGAATTCACGATCTATAGGTGAAGAAGAAGAAATATGCCCACTTATAGAAGTACCCAATCCTCAGGCAGGTCAAGACAATCAGGACCCAACTATCTTAGTGTATAGACCATGGACTCCGGAAGATATCCGGAAAGCCACTGAGGGAATTCTCCATCCAAAGGTTAATTTTAGAAAATTCTCAGAAGATTTACAAGGAATGAGGTTGAGTTATAACCTAAACGGAGAGTAAATAGAAAAAGTAGTTAGACAAATTGTAAGGCCAGATTGGTACATATGATTAGTGGGAACTGGAATCCCTATGACGCTGCACAAAGACCCCTCCCACATAGCAGCACAGAATTAGACACCAGAGTAAAAGGTCTTACAGACTGCATCTCTGAAAAATGGAAACCTAGGGCAGACTGGACTTGCATTAATCAATGCATCCAACAAGAAGGTGAAACAATTGATCGGTATTATGCCAGATTGTTAGAATGTTTTAATAACCACTGTGGAATGCAGGTTCCTGAAGATCAAACACAAGATTCCCCATATGAACAGCAGTTAAAGAATGCATTTTTAAAAGGCAGTAGCATGCCTGTAAGCAGTTTTATTACAAAACACATGGTAGACCATCGTACAAGCAGGTTACAATCATTACTTGAATATGCTAGGCATGCCGAAAGGCATTTTAATAGCAAAAAGAAAAAGAAAGCTCAAGTATTTTCTTAGAAGATGGAGCAGAAGTTTATGTAGTACAGTCTGGGAAAAAGGGCAAGAAAAATGTGCAGGGAAACAAACAATCTGATCAGTGATCAGAGGACTTTGAAGGGCGAAAAAAAAGGGGAGAATGTTTTAAATGTGGTAAAAAGGGACATTTGGCAAGGGTTTGCAAGAAAAACAAGAAGGCAACAACGGAAGACAAGGAGGGTGAGGAGTGACTATATGGTAGTCAAGAATCACTAGAAGGGACTAGCGAAGAAAGGACAAATGAGAATGTGATAGAGGGAGTAGAGGAAGTGCAGGAAGTTAGTGACAATGAAGAAAATGAAATATCAGACCTAGCTTTATTGAGCTTGGAGCTCTATTTAGCAGACACAAAACCAGAAGTTACACTCTTGGTAGAAGGGAGGGAGGTCAAATTTTTGTGTGACTCAGGGGCATTATGAACCCTGATACACCCCTCCAAACTGCCAGAAAACACAGAGTCACCTGATGACATACTGGTCAAAGCAGCTAACGGACAGCTGTATCGGGAGCCTCTCTCCCGTAACATTGCAATAACTGATCCAGTTTCAGGATTGACACAAAGAAGCAAAATTGTAGTTTCTGCAAAGTGCCCAGTAAACCTCTTGGGCAGAGACCTCATGCAGCTATTTGGTATAGCAGTAGTCCCAACCATGCAGGGTATGGAAGCACAGCGCAAGTGAACACCCTTGTAGTGCAATCGAAGGTTGAAATGTTTTATTGGTACAGCCAGGACTTGGTTATGACTGGTCCAGGGACTGTGACCAAAGAGTTAATGAACTTAGCCATCAGCAAGTTCCCCTCCCTTGACATTGATAAGCAACACCTGTTGCACTGTACCCTGTATTATAGCAACACACCAGGACCTGATAAGGAATATGAGCAAGAATTATTTAAGAATTATGCAAACAGATTGATATTGCGCAACCTGTACTGGGACACAGAAGGGAACAGTGTAGCCAGCTGTTCATTGCCCCAGGAGTTCTTTGCACTTTATAAGTCTAATCGATTACCACATGTTAGCTTAACCAAAAACAGAAATATAGAATGGGCAGACCTAGGAGAAAAAGTCACGAGATGGGAGAAACAGACAGAACTAGAACTGTCAGAACAAGGAATACAAGTACAAAAGTTGAATTGGATAACTCAGACCAACCCAGCTGTGCACTTGCAATCTAGCGATGACAGCTGACTGACACTCCAATTAAAGGAGGAAGAGAATGCCTTACAGAATATACCAGAAACTCTCTGGTCAACAGGGAAATCAGATGTAGGACTCATTCGTACAGCGGGACCAGTTACTATCACGCCAAAGTCAGCATTCAGACCACAAAAAAGACAGTATCCCTTAAGAAAAGATGCAGAGGCAGGGATAAAGCCTATTATAGCAGCCTTACTTAAAGGAGGGATACTAGTAGAATCTCCCGATTCACCATGTAACACACCCTTATTTACAGTTAAAAAGGCCAATGGAGAATGGTGTATGGTCCAAGATTTACAAGCTGTAAATGATGCAGTAATACCAAGGTCACCCACGGTGTCAGACCCACACACCCTGTTGAATGATTTGAAACCTCAACAAAAGTATTTTTCTGTGGTAGACATCAGCAACGTGTTCTTTTCGATACCGATACACCCTGATAGCCAGTATTGGTTTGCATTTACATTTCAGGGGAAAAGGTATACATATACGCGACTACCAGAGGGATATTGTGAAAGTCCAACGATATTCTCACAAGAAATGGCAAGCAACTTGGCGGGATTCACCCCACCAAGAGGCAGTCAGATTTTACTTTATGTTGATGACATCTTGCTGGTGGCCCCCACCCAGCAGGATTCTAGAGAAGATACCATAGCACTTCTACGATTTTTAGCCACTGAGGGACATAAGGTAAATAAAAATAAACTGCAGCTTTGAAAAAAAACAGGTCAGATACCTAGGATATGTAATATCCAAGGAAGGTAGAACATTAGATGAGGACAGAAAAATAGCAATTTTGCAAGCACCAAAACCCACTACTAAGAAGGAAATGATGTCCTTCCTGGGTACAACTAATTTTTGCCGAAGATGGATTCCAAACTATGCCTTGGAATCTGCACCTCTGACTGACCTTATATATAAAAAGCCTATGGCAGTGCAGGATTTGTTACAATGGACACCAGAGGCAGAATCTGCCTTCTGTAAACTAAAGCAGTTAATAGCGTCCTCATTAGTTCTGGGATTGCCAAACTACCATAAACGTTTTTTCCAAACTGTAGATTGTGAGCAGGGTTACATGACATCAGTGTTAACACAACAGCATGGGGATAAGCAATGCCCCATTGCTTACTACTCATCACAACTAGACCCAGTGGCACGGTCCTTACCCCACTGTGTACAAGCAGCAGTTGCAGCTGCAATGGCAGTACAGGCTTTAGCCTCAGTAGTTTTGTTCCACCCTCTCACTTTGAGAGTACCTCATGCAGTCGCGATTATTTTACTACAAGAAAAGGTGGCATATCTTTCCCCTGCTAGGCATCTTTCCTGTATGACTATATTATTGAGCCAACCTCATATGGCAATTGAACGATGCATGACTTTAAACCCTTCTGCTCTGCTCCCGACCCTTGCAGACAGCACACCGCACTGCTGCCTGCAGGTAATTGAGCAAAAGACACTACCTAGAAAAGATCTCACGGATGTCCCCTTGGATGATGCTGAGGTGACATACTATCTGGATGGCTCATGCAAAAGGTGTCCTGCAGGACAGAACCTAGTAGGATATGCAGTAGTCTCTGATACTGGGATTATAGAAGCAAAACCTTTACCACACAACTTATCTGCACAGGCAGCAGAATTGATTGCCCTGACACGAGCATGTACCTTAGCAAAGGGTAAATGTGTAAATATTTTTACTGATAGCCAGTACGCTTTTTCTACTGTACATGTTTTTGCGCAACATGTTTTTGCAAGACGGCAAATAATCTGACCATGTCAGCAATAAGTCTGGTAACATTTTCTGTGAAACATACAGAAAGCTGTGTCCAACTATGTCAGCAATAGAATAGTAACATTTTATGTGTGACATGAAGAGAACTGTATAAGAATAACATACTGATCACCAAAGGGCCAGACAAATGCTGTACCTACATGCTTTGTCTCCTTGCTGCAAGTAATAAAGGGTGCCTTGCTTGAACCTAACATGCATTGGTCTTTGAAGTTTTTTCCTTTTACAGATTGTAAACTGGGAGTGATTGTGTAGCCCCTCTCTGACAGCCAAGTCCTTCAATAAGAACTTACAGATGTAAATACCTGGTGTAGTAAAATGAGTTCAAATTAAATGGTAAAAGGAGCAGTATTTTCACATTTGATGTACAGCCTCTCCTCACTAGCGTACAACATAGACAACACCCACTCCAGAATGAGAATGTTATTAAAAACCTTGGACTGTTGGTTGATAATTCTGTCTTTTAATCATTGTGTAACAATAATGGTCAGGAAGTACTGCTGCTTAGTCCAGCTAATTGCCAAAAGAGTATCATTACGATCTAAAGTGGTCACTGTCTCCTTATATTCAGCATTGATTAGGTCAGTTAGTGAATTCATTCCCCCACTTTGGGATGTACCTCACTTGACATGTTAAATAACTAGAAAGACCTCAGAGATTCCTACCTAGGAAGATCACTGGCTTACAACCCCTAAGCTACCAGAAACGACTGGTAGCTTTATTCAGTATCTTATAGACTCCTGAGGGGAGAGCTATGTCCTACCTTCCATGCCATTAGGGACCCTGTGGCCGTGGATCTCTTGTTATCACCGCAAGTCAAATAGTTTCACAAATACCAGTACCACTGATCTCATTTTTCATCAGCAATTAAATAAAACACTTTGTCGAGACAAGTTCATTGTGCAACACTTTCCCCACCTTTGGATTACATCCCCACAGCAAACCAAGTAGTGTGCTACATTATCTACCTTCAGATGGGAACTGGATGACTGGACGGATACTCACAAATTCACCCCTTGGTTTGACCGGCCTACCTGTCCTCAAAAAAGGAGCTGCTGTCTAAGGGTGGTTACTGGCAGAGTGTAAATAGTCACATGACTGGGTTGCCTTGAATTTCCTTTGATTCTATGATCCACTGATTATGCTGTATAGAAATACATTGTTTAAGTAGTAAGGTGTGAATTGAAGATCACTTAGTCAACATTGACTAAACAAACTTCTTTACTGAGACTTAATTTCCTCACTTGCTATATGTCTCTGTGAGGATTAACATCTTCATTGTTTGATATAATAAGGTTGTGGGGGGGCATCCCCCCTACATGGAGCTTGCATGGTCTGGTGCCATTACTTTCTTGTAAGAAAATGGCTTAAAAGTTTCAGTGAAGCATTATTTGGTAGGTCAGTTTGAAGTGGTCTTTGACCTGGTGATTATTGCTAAAGTGATCAGTAATCGTGCAGTACTCTATTTTGGAGAGAGCTCCTTTTAGTATATGGATCTCATTTCCATGGAGGAGATGAGACATGACTTTGAGTTAGAACCTGACCCTGCAGCGGGTGTAGGTAATGGAAGAATCCACTCAAATATTAAACTACTCAGCAGATTGTAATGTGGATGAGGGAACCTAATTTACACAGTAGTTTGAAGGCATGTTTCATGCAAGTACTCAGTACCTTATGAGTGTTGGTAACTAATCATACATTGTTTCATCCTCACAGATGTGCAAATACATCATCTTAAAGCTAAGAGATTTTATAGCAGCTGAGTCATTCTCAGTAAGACACCCACTATAAACAGTCCTTTATTCAAGCTGTATGGCATTTTCCTTTTACTGTAAGTTATACAACATTCCTAACTAGAAGGAGCTCAGACTGCACTAAACAAGCCTTTGACTGTATACCTGATGCAAGAGTCAGACGACTTTGGCATCTTATCTTGAGAGGTGAGTGTCACATACTAAAGCTCAGAGTGGTGACAGTAGCGTGGCATGCGGTAAGGTTAGAATACATGAAAGCCCTGTTTGACATGCATTAAAGGTCGGAGTGGGGAGAATAACTGTGTACTGCATATACTAAGGCTTGGAGAGATGCAAAGTTCTGTGGGAAATGTACTGAAGCTAAGAGATACTGTGTCATATGCAGTAAACTGTAGCAAAGTGACAGAGAACTATGCAATATGTACTAAAGTTCAGGGAATGACACAGTACTGTGAGATGTATACGAAGGATGGACCTGGCACTACTCTGTGACATGGAATAAAGCTTGGAGAGGTGACAGTACTGTGTGACATGCAGTAAAGCTTGGAGAGTTGACAGTACTGTGTGACATGCAGTAAAGCTTGGGATAGTTGACAGTACTGTGTGACATCCAGTAAAGCTTGGAGAGGTGACAGTACTGTGTGACATGCAGTAAACCTTGGTGAGTTGACAGTACTGTGTGACATGCAGTAAAGCTTGGATAGGTGACTGTACGGTGTGACATGCAGTAAAACTTGGAGAGGTGACACCACTGTGTGACACACACTAAAACTTGGAGAGGTGACAGTACTGTGTGACATGCAGTAAAGCTTAGAGAGTTGATAGTACTGTGTGACATGCAGTAAAGCTTGGAGAGGTGACAGTACTGTGTCATATGCAGTACGGCTTGGAAAGGTGATAGCACAGTGTGACATGCAGTAAGGCTTGGAGTGGTGACAGTACTATGCAACATGCAGTAAAGCTTGGAGAGTTGAAAGTGCTGTGTGACATGCAGTAAAGCTTGGAGAGCTGACTGTACTGTGTGACATGCAGTAAAGCTTGGGGAGGTGACAGGGCTGTGTGACACACACTAAAGCTTGGAGAGGTGACAGTACTGTGTGACATGCAGTAAAGTTTGGTGAGATGACAGTACTGTGTGACAGCCAGTAAAGATTCAGAGGTGACAGTACTATGTAATATATACTAAAGCTAAGAGTTGTAAGACATTGCTGTGTGATTGGCAGTAAAGCTTGAAGATCTGACAGACTACTGTAAGACACGCAGTGAAGCTTGGTTTGGTGACAGTACTATCTGATATGTACTAAAGCTCAGAAAGGTGGCAGAGTACTGTATGACATGTGCTAAGGGTAAGAGACATGATGTAGTACTGTGTGGCATGCGCTAAGGGTAAGAGACATGATTTAGTACTGTGTGACATGCACTAAGGGTAAGAGACATGCTGTAGTACTGTGTGGCATGCACTAAGGGTAAGAGACATTATGTAGTACTGTGTGGCATGTATAAGGCTAAGAGACATGATGTAGTACTGTGTGACATGCACTAAGGGTAAGAAACATGATGTAGTACTGTGTGGCATGCATACGGGTAAGAGACATGATATAGTACTGTGTGGCATGCACTAAGGGTAAGAGGCATGCTGTAGTACTGTGTGGCACGCACTATAGGTTCATAGGTTCATAGATTAGTACTAACTAACTGCCCTTGTGAGCCATTTTAAGCCTAACCAATTATCCCTTGTGAGACTCAAACCCTGCACCTTATGCTTGCAAGGCAAACACCTTAACCATTAGGCCACCCTTCCATGCACTAAGAGTAAGAGACATGATGTAGTACTGTGTGGCATGCACTAAAGGTTGGAAAGGGGACAGAGTACTATAGCAGGCTTCTTAGTGTATTGTAAGTTGTTTCATTGGTTGTGCATCCATAATCCTATAGATACCATTCAGAAAACACAAATACATGAGAGAAGGAACAGCATAGTGGTGCAGATATCTTTCGTGGTCTAGACAGTTTCAGTCAAGATACACCAAAGCTATTCTAACTCATTGTTTGATCAGTGCTTAGACTAATCCTTCTGAATATATAGCATGAAACAAAGGAACATGTCAAACCTGTAAACAAATTTAGCACAAGTACTGAGCTACTTTTTTTCTAAACTGGTAAGCTGGAATGTCCATTTTTAACCTATTTTTTCTGTGAATATGGTTGCACTTATAGTGAATTTGTTTAGCTTTAAATACCTAGATATTTTTTGGTCCTTCTAGATAAAAGTCACATTCCAGCACCACATGGTGAGTAATTTATTTTCAGTGTGCAGGCAGCTGTAATCTTTCATGTACCAAGACATCATTGAAGCTTGAGCAGCCAGTTCAGACTTATGGGTGCAAATAAGGAGTGTGTCTGAACTGTGGTGAAAAGAAAACTTTGGCTACTGTCTTCAGCTTTATGCTGACCCTCTACTTGTACTGTATAGTAAACAGTGTAATATTTCAGTACTTGTAGAATTCTCTAATGTTTCTGGAAAGTTTGATTACTTCTTTACAGGATCCCACAGGGGATAATGTCAACACATGGTGCTTTGTTGCCCTTTCCTTAACTCATTTCTGTGTAGAAAAGGCTTGCATTGTGTATGTAGTTTGCATTATTCAGCACTGTGTTTTCAGAAGTTAGTTACTTCATGTAAATATGTTGTCACAAAAATTTAAAGGAGATTTAGTCAAGTTTATACACACACACACACACACACATATATATATATGGGTCTGCTTCAGAAGATGGACAGACCAAAAGACTGAAACACAAAAGACTGAAAATTCAAAATACTGAACACATTTTTAATGCAGGGGGCAAGCCCCCCTGCACCCCACCCCCTGCTAACTGTATATACGAACTCCAAGATCGCATAATAGTGGAGAAGAGGGAAATTCCATCATTCTGTATTTTAATGTTCAGTCTTTTGAGATTCAGTCTTTTGGTTTTTCAGTCTTCTGAAGTAGACCCGTGTGTGTGTGTGTGTGTGTGTGTGTGTGTGTGTGTGTGTGTGTGTGTGTGTGTGTGTGTGTGTGTGTGTGTGTGTGTGTGTGTGTGTATATATATATATATATATAATGTATTATATATTATATGTTATATGTGTATGTGTATATATATATATATATATATATATATATATATATATATACATATATATATGTAGACACAAACACGCACACACACACATTATCAAGCACTGACAGATTGTAAAGGAAGATGCTTCCGTGTTATTAGTTTCTTGTCCTGTCACCAGTAATATATTAGGGGTTGAGCAAGCCTGGAAACAGATAGACTCTATTTTTGCAACCCCTAAGAATGCAGATACTTTAAATAAACCCCTGACTTACCAGTTATTCTGTAGCCAAATTTTCTATGATCTGTTTAGCACAATGTGGGTATCAGAGAGCATAAGACTTTGTGACCTAGTTACCAGGCAAAGAGTCCAAAGCACTAAGTAGGTGTGCAGTACAGAGAGGGTGCGCCTTTGCCACACTGTGGCCCTGGACCTCAGCTGCTCATCTCTCCTGCCAAGTTCCAGTTTTTCCATGCTGTATCAAGCCGTAGAAGAATTTGAGAGCCTCCCTGACTCTAGGCTGAAGAAGAATCTTGTTCAGATTCTATCTGCAGCTTCCACGGTAGGTATCTTTTTAACCACTGTAGTTTTGTCTGTGCAGATGTGTCATTTCGATCCACGTATAAGTATGTGGCTGAGCTTGTCTTCCCTTAAGGAATATCTTACTATTTACTGTTCATTCAAGGGAGGAGTGCTGTTCAGCCAGGCTTCATGATGCTTGGTGGATGACCACCAGAGGAGGAGGAGGAAGAGGAGTTGTCTCTAATTACTATGGAAAATGTGTGTGATCCTCTGGACCCTCTTCTTCTTCAAGATCTTGTTACAGTCTTACTCCCTTTACAGTGTTGGGTGCATTACCCAAGAGAATAACACTGCTGACCCATAAATATCAGTCTTGACTGGGATCTAGTGTTACAAGTCTGTGAATTGTGGTTATTTGTTGATTTCATCCAGGCTTAGAGAACCATCACCAAGGACAGTGACTACTTTGGGCCGTATCTAAGAGATCAGAAGTGTTCTTTTTGAAGTACCCTTTAAGAAACCTAACTTTCTTGGTGGAACTCTTGGCACAAACCAAGGCTCTGCTGTTTAAAAAGGTGCATAGAGACTGTCTCTCATTCAGAATATGTTTTGGGGATTTTATTCCTGTCTGTTAGTTGTGCTGAGAAATAAGGATGGTTTTGTTTTATTCTGGACCTCACTGACTTCACTCAGCTCAACATCCAGTACTTCTAGTTCCAGATGGTGACTTTCCCCAGGAGTCATACCTGTGTTACAGATCACATGGGTGGTATTGTGAACTTTATGAATTCCTTGTGGTATAGCCAGTGGTTAGGCTCAATATAGGAAGTTTCTCTAGTTTACTCTGGGTGGACATCACTTTCAATATGAATTGTTGTCATTTGAGTTTTCTTCGTGCCCAGAGTATTTACCTGACAGTTTACTGCAGTGATCAAAGATTTAGAGGACAATGATCTCCCTGTGTTCCCTTACTTGGACAACTGACTTCTGGTAGCTTCATCTAGGGTCTTCCTTAAAAGCATCCTTTGTATTGACAGATTTGTGTTTACAATCCATGGGGATGACCTTAAACTGGAAGATGTTCTCTCTGACTTCTTCTGAGAGTCCCTTCTTCACAGGCGGTAGCTGGACAGTTTTTAGCACT
The DNA here is from genome assembly GCF_019279795.1 of Protopterus annectens. Classification (NCBI taxonomy): domain Eukaryota; kingdom Metazoa; phylum Chordata; order Ceratodontiformes; family Protopteridae; genus Protopterus; species Protopterus annectens. The sequence goes on from NC_056743.1 coordinate 750,780,613, forward strand.
CATTGTTTCTACTGTAAGAGAGGACTCACAATCTCATGGCTTTGGTTGGCAGACTGCACGTCAGTGGAGTACATGGACCAAGCTCTGACTCTGCTGTGACATCTGGGCATGACATTAGCTTCCCATGTTCATATGCCATTTGCACAGCTGAAGATGAAGGTAATGCACTGGATGTTGAGGTGTCACTGATTGCAGTGTTGCCACATCCTCGTGGCTTTGCTTCTGGTGTCACATGCTAGTCACAAGGCCATGGTATGCTGACCCATTCCCACTAGCCAACAGGAGTGCTTCCCATTTTTGCAGCCAAACTCAGAGCAGGTTATAATGATGGAGTTCCTTGTTGGAGTGAGAAGTTTACCTCAGCTCTGCTGCGGATCAGTAGTTTCCTTCTGAAAAAGAAGCTTCATTTCAAACAGTTTGTAACTTAAATCTCTCTGTATCCATAACACAAACGTCTTGAGGGATAAAGTTGCATCTAAAGCCACTGTCATTTGGTCAGATAGATAACCAGTCCATCTTGTGTTATATTAACAAGCAAGTGGGTGTGTAGTTATTCCCCTCCAGAAGGAGGTGATGCTCTTCTGTTAGTGGAATGCAAACAGGGACATTTTCTTCTCAATGGTTTTCCTCCTGGAGAGGCAAACAAACTGTAAGTCTTTCTGAGCTGCTCCTCTCTCTGTTTCCTGGAACAGCAGGTTTGAAAGCCAGACATGGCCTGGGTTTCCCAGAAGTGAGGCACTACAGAACTTTTTACTAGACAGGAGAATGTACTTACCTATATGTTCAGCACAGCAGAATAAGGAGGAGTAGTGATGGATTCATTTTTCATCCAATGGCACAAAGGATTCCTATATGCTCTCCCTTTATTCCCAGTCTTTTGACACATTATTGCAAAGTTTACATGAGATGTATGTAGATGTTCATCGTGTTACCCTGCTGCAGTCATCACACTTGGGTTATCCTGTCGTCAGGCGGTCCAGCAGTCGGTCGGATTTCCAAAGTCTTGGTCCGACGTCGGTTGCTGTCGCCTCATCCCTGACATCAGTGCACCAGGGGTACATATACTGCAACCAGCGCCATTTTCTTCAGTCTTTCTTGCCGCGCGGTGCCCGAAGCAGAAGCAGTTCACAAGTGCCGGTCGGCCGACTCTTGAGATTATCGAATTCGAATTTCAGACCGAAGTCTTCTATAAAGCTAAGTACCCCGTTGGGGAAACTTTTCTTGCCACAGACCGATGTCAGAAAAAGTTAACAATTGTATTTCTTGTGGGAAGCAAATACCTCATAAGGATTTTCATTCTTATTGCATACCTTGCCTAGGCCCTGATCACGACGTCACGTCTTGTCGTTTTTGTGCTAGGTTTAATAAGCGTACTATTAAAAGGCGATTTGATTTCGCACGACACTTTTTTGGTAGAAAATTTAACTATAACATGCCATCGGAGTACCGACTACCAGCGTGCACAAAAAACGCAGGGACAAGGACCAACAGCCAAGGCCTAAACCCGATTCCGAGGCCTCGGTTAATCCGGTCTCCGGTTCTCCGGTTATCAGTGAGGCTCCGACGCAGCCCCTGACTACCGCAGTCCTGGAACCCGAGACCGCTATGGATATTCTGACGGAATGTACTAGGCCGACGAAGCCTTTTACTTCAGGCCCTTCCGACGATGTACCTTCTAAGGATGTCGGTGCTTCGGAAACACCATCGGTTTCTGAGGGCGTTTTCAGACCGACGACTCTCACAGTCAAAACGTTTTCTAAGTCTAAGACTCCTTCTAAAGCTAAAAACACTACACTTCAGTCTCCTGTTCAAGGCCCTATGCCTAAGAAACAGATGCTCAAAATGGCTGAAGATTTGATTTCTCTTATCAGGGGTTCACAGCCTCCTCCTGACAAAAGGCCTAGACAAGAGGAAGATTCTGCTTCTTCTGAGCAACTGTCTATTTCTTCGGATTCCTCTGAAGACCAAGACTATTCCTACTCTCCTTATGAAGATTCTGATGCTGAGGACTCTATTCCCTCAGCTTCCCCTCCTGAGGATTACTCTTTTGGGGAAACTTTACACGTTATGAGGGACATTTCCACTGGGAAGGTCAGGATTTCTCTTATTCCAAGAAAAGGCTCAGAGAGTTTCTTTTACTCCCCCAACACAGACCTCTAGCCATCCCACCTGTTTTGGACATTGTGGATGATGTCTATTTAGAATCCAGTTTCAACCCAGACTCTCTACCTCCTGCTCCGGCTAAGCCTGACAGATACTACAGAGTACCTGATTACCACAAATTTCTTTACAAAAGCCCAGTAGCTGACCCAGAGACTATCTCCCAAGGTCCCAAGGGGGCTAAGGCTTCCATGGCTAAAAACCCAGTACCTTCTGAGAGGGATTCAAGAGCACTAGACAGGTGGGGGAAAAAGGTTTACACCTCAGCCACATTAGCTATGAGAGCACTAAATTGTCAATTTCATATGCTCAAGTATCAGCAGTTTCTAATCTCTCAGTTAAAACAAAAGATTACCTCCCTTCCCCAACAATCTGAATTGAAGGAAGTACAGGATTTATTGCACGCCACCGAGCAGGTGGGCAAACATACCTTACAATGTGGGTTTGATGCTTTGGAGGCCTCCTGCAGAGCAGCTGTCACTGGATCAGTTATACGTAGACATGCCTGGTTAAAGGAACAAAGTCTACCTGATCATGTCAAAGCAAAACTACTAGATGCACCCTTACAGCAGGATGTTCTTTTTGGAGTTAAAGCAGAAGAAGTGCTAAAGAAAATGGAAGATAAGGCGAAATCAATGCAGACAGTCAAAGATTTCCTACAGGTACAACCCCCTCGCTTCAGCAGAAACTGGCCAACAAAAAATTGGTTCTTTCCAGCCACTGACAGACCTCAGAGGGGTAAATACAGGCGCCCAAGGGGCAGAGGGCAACCACAAGCCCAGTATAAACCTCGCCAATGGGGCACTCCAACCCAGAAAGGAGGAGAAGACAGGTCTCAACCCACCAGAAGGCAAACTCAATGACTTGCACCTCGACTGGCCAAACCAAGCTCTTTTGTTAGCCCCCTTGGGGGGAAAACTAGCACTTTTTGCAGACAACTGGCACATGGTCACAAAGGACAAATGGGTCCTAGACATTATTTTATGAGGATACAGATTCCACTTCCACACCTTGCCAATGAAAAGAGGAATGCCAAACCTGCCACTAAATCAAAGGGCAGAGGCTCAAAAACAAATTACAGCTCTCATGGCCATGAGAGCCATTCAGCGGGTACCGATTCAAGAGCAAGGCCAAGGATCTTACTCAAGGCTCTTTCTAGTACCCAGAAAGGACAATGCTTGGATACCAATTCTGGATCTTTCAATTCTAAACAATTACCTACAAGTCCCAAAATTCAAGATGCTAACACTACAGCAGCTACTTCCCATGTTGGGCAAGGAAGCATGGCTGGTAACGTTGGACCTCAAGGAGGCATACCTGCATGTCCCTATCAGACAAAGTTGCAGAAGATGCCTCCGTTTCATTGCAGGTTCAACCCACTACCAACTCTCTGCACTGCCCTTTGGCTTATCTACTGCGCCCAGAGTTTTCACAAAATGCCTGGCACCAGTAATTGCATACTGCAGACAAAGAGGAATTCAAATATATCCATACCTGGACGACTGCCTCATCCAAGCAGAAAGAAAAGACATTCTCTTACAACATCTGGCTTTTGTGAAGCATCTACTAAATTGTCTGGGGTGCACAGTAAACGAAAAGAAGTCAAAACTAGTACCCTCACAAAAAATGACATTCCTGGGTGCCAGCTTGGACACAACGGCCCAGAAGGCTTATCTTACACCAGACAAGCAACTACAACTGACTCAATATTTCGAGACAATGGCAACAAAGACCCAATTAACTGCAAGAAAAATTCTGCAGGCTTTGGGCTTCATGGCATCTTGCATTCTGATAATACCATTTGCAAAACTGCATATGAGGAAATTACAGTGGTACCTAAAAAGTGTATGGTCTCAACACAGCCACAGCTTGGACACAGTGATATCTCTCATTCCCTGCCTTCAACAGGAATTTCTATGGTGGGCACAGGCATGTCACCTCAACAAGGGTCAGCCTTTCACCTTGCCCCCAACCAGGCAAACTATCACAACAGACTCTTCAGACTATGCCTGGGGGGCACACATGGCAGGGCAATGCATTCAAGGCCTATGGACTGCAGAACAAAGAAAACTGCACATAAATCAAAAAGAGATGCTAGCTGTACAGAAAGCTCTGACAGCCTTCAAGGATCTTCTACATCCAGGACAACTTGCAATAAAGACGGACAACACCACAGTAATGTGGTACATAAACAAACAAGGGGGCACACATTCCTACCCTCTTCGCAGGCAAGCAATAATCTTATGGAACACAGCTCTGGCTTACCAAGTCCAGTTACAAGCTCAATTCCTGCCAGGACAGAAAAACACATTGGCAGATGACCTAAGCAGAAACATCAAAGATCCCCACGAGTGGAAGCTAGACCCACAAATATTTACAATAATAACTCAAAAATGGGGCCTACCAAATATAGATCTGTTTGCCAGTCCTCAAAACTACCAACTGACAAAATTTTGTACAAGGACATTCCACCATCAAGCTTGGAAAGTGGACGCTCTCTCCTTCAGTTGGAAAAACCTGACAGCATATGCCTTTCCTCCATTACCTCTTCTCACAAAGGTTCTTTGGAAGGTCAAAAAGGAGAAACCTCGACTGATTCTCATAGCCGCAGACTGGCCATGCCAGCACTGGTACCCGCTATTGAAGAATATGGCTCACAGCCCACCATGGATATTGCCTCAAATACCTCATTTGCTCACGCAGCAAAACAAACAGATTCTACACAGCCAGCTAAAAACCTTAAACCTGGCTGCATGGCGAATACTTTAAACATCCAACCAGCCCCTCTTTCACAAGCAGTTCTGGATGTTATTCTGGAAGCCAGGAGGCCAAGCACCAGGAAGGCTTACTTGGATAAATGGAAAAGGTTTTCTGCCTGGAACCAAGCTAAAGGCCAAGACACAACTCAGCCTCATATGCCTCACATTCTGCAGTATTTAGCAGAGATGTTGCACAAAGGACTTTCCTTCTCCTCAATTAAAATCCATGCTTCAGCTATTTCAGCTCACTATGACACGAATCCGCCTTTATTTTCACATCCTCTTCTAAAGCAGTTCCTCAGAGGGGCAAAAAACATTAGACCACCTAGAAGAGCTCCTACACCAACATGGGACCTCAGCTTTGTTCTGGAAAAACTAACCTTACCTCCCTTTGAACCAGCTTTCTCTGCAGACCTTCAGTTCCTATCTTGGAAGACTGCCCTGCTCCTGGCAATAACTTCTGCTAGGAGAGTCTCAGAATTACAGGCACTGATGGCAGTGGAACCTTTCCTCATTTTTCATCAAGACAGAGTTTCTCTATGAACTAATCCTTCCTTCATGCCTAAGGTGGTTTCCAGTGTAGCTTTAAATCAAACCATCCATCTACCCACTTTCTTTCCCAATCCACAGAACAAAGGTGAGAGACTCTTGCATTCCTTGGACATTCACAGGCAGCTTCGGTACTACTTGGACAAAACTAAGGCTTTCAGAAAAACTGACCAGCTCTTTGTATCCTATGCTACAGCTTCTCAAGGGAGAGCTATATCCAAACAAACCATTTCTAAATGGATAGGCCATTGCATACGGTTCTGTTACCCATCATGGGAAACCAGTTCCTACTACCATTAGATCCCACTCTACCAGGGCAACAGCTACCTCTACAGCCTTTCTCAGAGGGGTCCCTACCAAGGAAATTTTAGAAGCTGCAACTTGGAGTTCAGCACACACCTTCACCAAACACTATCACCTACCTCTTTATTCTAAGTCCAGGGCAGGCTTCACCACTGCAGTTCTGCAGGGCCTCATTGCCTCCACTAACCCTCTATGACACCTCCACCCTGCCTTAGCTTTGGGACTCAACCCAAGTGTGATGACTGCAGCAGGGTAACACGATGAACATAGTACAGTTTTGTACCTACCATAAATGTAGATGTTCGAGTGTTCACCCTGCTGCAGTCCAGGTTACCCTCCCTCCAACCCCTCTGATCTTTTGGCTAAATCTCTGCTATGCCTTACTGATGTATTTGCTTATAGCTGAAGGGATTTTGTGTTTGTACAGTGTTCACACCATTTGGTATTAATTTTGATCACCTTTTTGGGGGCACCTGACATCTGGGGCAAGAAAAACTGAAGAAAATGGCGTCGGTTGCAGTATATGTACCCCTGGCGCACTGACATCAGGGATGAGGTAACAGCAACCGACATCGGACCAAGACTTTGGAAATCCGGCCGACTGCGGGACCGCCTGACGACAGGATAACCCAAGTGTGATGACTGCAGCAGGGTGAACACTCGAACATCTACATTTATGGTAGGTACAAAACTGTACTTTTCAGGTTTTGAAGTCCATTGCAGTAAAGGAAACTTAACCTGACCAAGCCATGAATGTTTTCTATAGATGTGGTGATGGCAAGTTCTTGGCTACTGCCTTAGATAAATCTTTTTGCTCTTCCAGGACCTCCCTGAAAATGTTTTAGAAATGGCTGAAAATGCCAGTAAGCGTTCCACTATGAAGTCAGACCTGTGCCAGCGAATGGAAGTAGTTCTCCCCTTGGGCAGAAAAATGTAGCATACCCTGATGGTCAGTTTGCAAGTCATCCTGCCCTGTAATAGATATGTGGGCAATTCAGGCCTCAGCTGTTCCATGGTCTGAGTGCACATCAGCTGTTTCCTTCCTTTATGACCATGTGGCAGGCAGGACCGTGGCCTAGTAGTAGCTAGTCAAGAAGATGTTCATCGTGTTACCCTGCTGCAGTCATCACACTTGGGTTATCCTGCTGTCAGGCGGTCCCGCAGTCGGCCCGAATTCCAAAGTCTTGGTCCGGCGTCGGTTGCTGTCGCTTCTTCCCTGATGTCAGAGTGCCAGGGGTATATCAGAGGCATCCAACGCCATTTTCTTCAGTCTTTCTTGCCGCGCGGTGCCCGAAGCAGAAGCAGTTCGCAAGTGCCGGTCGGCTGACACCTGAGATTTTCGAATCGAGTTTCAGTCCGAAGTCTTCAAAGCTAAGTACCCCGTTGGGGAACCTTTTCTTGCCTCAGTCCGATGTCAGAAAAAGTTAACAGTTGCATTTCTTGTGGGAAGCAAATACCTCATAAGGACTTTCATTCTTTTTGTATACCTTGCCTAGGCCCAGACCATGACGTCACTGGTTGTCGGTTTTGTGCTAGGTTCAATAAGCGAACTATAAAGCGACGCTTTGATTTCGCACGACACTACTTCGGTAGAAAATTTAATTACACTATGCCGTCGGAGCACCTGACTACCGGCGTGCATAAAAAACGCAAAGATAAAGACAGGCAGCCTAAATCCAAGCCAGACTCCGAGGCCTCGGCTGGGCCGGTCGCTGGTTCTCCGGTTTTCAGTGAGGTGCCTACGCAGCCCCTGGCTACCGCTGAATTGGATCCCCAGACCGCTTTGGATCCCCCAGCAGAGAGTTCTAGGCAGACACAGCCATTTTCTTTAGGCCCTACCGACAACATTGCAGTAGGAGAAGCCGGTGCTGTAGAAACACCTTCGGTCTCTGAAGGTGTCTTCAGACTGACTACTCTCACCATAAAATCTTATGCTAAGCTTAAGACTCCTCTAAAACCAAAAAAGCCTACTCTTCAGTCTCCAGGTCAAGGCCCTATGCCTAAGAAATAGATGCTTAAAATGGCTGAAGATTTGATTTCTTTGATCAGGGGTTCCCAACCCCCCCCCCCCGACAAAAGGCCTAGACAAGAGGAGGATTATGCCTCCTCTAATCAAGTGTCTGTTTCCTCAGACTCCTCTGAGGAACAGGATTACTCCTTTCCCCCTTATGAAGATTCTGATGCTGAAGACTCCATTCCCTCAGCTTCTCCCCCTGAAGATTATTCCTTTGGGGAAACCTTACATACCATGAGGGAACATTTCCACTGGGAAGGTCAGGACTACACCGACTCAAAGAAAAGGCTCCGAGAGTTTCTTTTACTCCCCCAGCACAGACCACTTGCTATCCCCCCAGTTGTGGACATTGTGGATGATGTTTTCTTAGAATCTAGTCTAAATCCAGATTCTCTGCCTCCTGCTCCAGCCAAACCAGATAGATACTATAGAGTGCCTGACTCACACAAATTCCTATACAAAAGCCCTGTTGTTGATCCAGAGACAATCTTCCAGGGTCCCAAAGGGGCTAAGGCTTCTATGGCTAAAAATCCTGTACCCTCTGAAAGGGACTCCAGAGCACTAGATAGGTGGGGGGAAAAGGTTTACACCTCAGCTACTCTAGCTATGAGAGCACTAAATTGTCAATTTCACATGCTTAAATACCAGCAATTCCTAATGTCTCAAATAAAACAAAAGATGGGCACGCACCCTCAACAGTCTGAATTCAAGGAAATGCAAGATCTGTTGCATGCAGCTGAACAGGTGGGCAAGCATACTTTACAATGTGGTTTTGATGCCTTGGAAGCTTCCTCTAGAGCAGCTGTTACTGGGTCTGTTATACGTAGGCATGCTTGGTTAAAGGAACAATCTCTGCCTGATCATGTTAAAGCAAAATTATCGGATGCACCCTTACAGCAGGATGTCTTATTTGGGGTTAAAGCAGAGGAGGTTTTAAAGAAAATGGAGGATAAGGCAAAATCTATGCAGACGGTCAAAGATTTCTTACAGGTACAGCCCCCACGCTTCAGCAGAAATTGGCCAACAAAAAATTGGTTCTTTCCAGCTTCTGACAGACCACAGAGGGGTAAATACAGGCGCCCAAGGGGCAGAGGACAAGCACAAATCCCTTACAAACCTCGCCAATGAGGCACTGCAACACAGAAGGGAGGAGAAGACAGGTCCCAAACTACTAGAAGGCAAACACAATGACTTAAACCTCAAACTGCCAAGCAAAACTCTCTTGGCAGCTCCCTTGGGAGGAAAATTTGCACTTTTTGCAGACAACTGGCGCATCGTCACAAAGGACAAATGGGTCCTAGACATTATCTCACATGGGTGCAGATTCCATTTCCACACCTTGCCAAGGATAAAAGGAATGCCAAACCAGCCACAAAATCAATGGGCAGAGGCACAAAAACAAATTACAGCTCTCATGGACATGAGAGTCATTCAACTGGTACCTACACAGGAGCAAGGCCAAGGATTTTACTCAAGGCTCTTTCTAGTCCCCAGAAAGGACAATGCTTGGAGACCCATTCTGGACCTTTCAATTTTAAACACCCTCTTGCAAGTACCCAAATTCAAGATGCTAACACTACAGCAGCTTCTTCCCATGTTGGGCAAGAAAGCTTGGCTAGTAATGTTGGACCTCAAGGAGGCATACCTGCATGTCCCTATCAAACAAAATTGCAGAAGATACCTCCGTTTCATTGTAAGTTCAACCCATTACCAATTCTCTGCACTGCCCTTTGGCTTATCTACTGCACCCAGGGTCACAAAATGCCTGGCACCAGTAATTGCATACTGCAGACAAAGAAGAATTCAAATATACTCATACCTGGATGACTGTCTCATCCAAGCAGAAAGCAAGGACATTTTCTTACAGCACCTGGCTTTTGTAAAACATCTTCTAAGTTGCCTAGGGTACACAGTAAATGAAAAGAAATCAAAACTAGTGCCCTCACAAATTATGACATTCCTGGGTGCCAGCTTGAATACAACGGCCCAGATGGCTTATCTGATGCCAGACAAACAACTACAATTAACTCAATACTTCAGAAAAATGGCAACATAGACCCAACTCCCTGCAAGAAAAATTCTGCAGACCTTGGACTTCATGGCATCTTGCATACTACTAATACCATTTGCAAAACTGTATATGAGGAAATTACAATGGTACCTAAAAAGCGTATGGACTCAACACAGCCACAGCTTGGAAACAATGATACCTCTCATTCCCTGCCTTCAACAGGAGTTTCTATGGTGGTCACAGGCATGTCACCTCAACAAGGGTCAGCCTTTCACCCTACCCCCAGCCAGGCAAACTATGACAACAGATGCATCGGACTATGCCTGGGGGGCACACATGGCAGGACGGTGCGTTCAAGGCATATGGACTGCAAATCAAAGGAATCTGCACATCAATCAAAAAGAAATGCTAGCTGTACAAAATGCTCTGACAGCCTTCAAGGACCTCTTACATCCAGGACAGCTTATCATAAGGACAGACAACATCACAGTAGTGTGGTACATAAACAAACAAGGGGGTACACACTCCTACCCTCTATGTAGGCAAGCAATGACCTTGTGGAACACAGCACTGGCTTACCACGTTCAATTACAAGCTCAATTCCTGCCAGGAAAAAAGAACACATTGGCAGACGACCTAAGCAGAAACATCATGGATCCCCACGAGTGGAAACTGGATCCACAAGTATTTGCAATGATAGCTCAGAAATGGGGGCTCCCAGACATAGACCTGTTTGCCAGCCCTCAAAACTATCAGCTAACAAAATTTTGCACAAGGACTTTTCACCATCAAGCTTGGAAAGTGGACGCACTCTCATTCAGTTGGAAAATGCTAACAGTATATGCCTTTCCTCCATTACCCCTTCTCACAAAGGTGCTACTGAAAGTCAGGATGGAGAGACCCTGAATGATACTCATTGCCCCAGACTGGCCATGCCAGCACTGGTACCCACTATTAAGGAATATGGCCCAGGGCCCACCCTGGATTCTACCGCATATTACCCACCTGCTCACACAGCAAGACAATCAGATTCTACACAGCCAGCTCAAAACCTTAAACTTGGCTGCATGGCAAATCACCTAAGTAACCAGCCAGCTCCTCTCTCAAAAGCTGTTATGGATGTTATTCTGGAGGCCAGGAGGCCCAGCACCAGGAAAGCCTACTCAGACAAATGGAAAAGGTTTTGCGCCTGGAACCAAGCTAAAGGCCAAAATACCCTTCAGCCTAACATACCTCAGATTCTGCAATATTTAACTGAGATGTTACACAAAGGGCTTTCTTTTTCATCTATTAAAATCCATGCCTCAGCTATTTCTGCTCACTACAACACGGATCCTCCCTTATTTTCACATCCTCTCCTAAGGCAGTTTCTCAGAGGGGCCAAAAACATTAGGCCTCCCAGGAGAGCACCAACACCTACTTGGGACTTCAACTTTGTTCTGGAAAAACTCACGCTACCTCCTTTTGAGCCAGCTTTCTCAGCTGACTTAAAGTTTATATCATGGAAGACTGCCCTGCTGCTAGCAATTACTTCAGCTAGAAGAGTTTCAGAGCTTCAGGCACTAATGGCAGTAGAGCCTTTCCTCATTTTTCATCAAGACAGAGTTTCTCTATGAACTAACCCCTCCTTTATGCCTAAGGTAGTATCCAGTGTGGCTCTAAATCAAACCATCCATTTACCCACCTTCTTTCCAAATCCACAGAACAAAGGAGAAAGACTCCTGCATTCCTTGGACATTCACAGGCAGCTACGTTACTACTTGGATAAAACTAAGGTTTTTAGAAAATCTGACCAGCTTTTTGTATCCTATGCTACAGCATCACAAGGAAAGGCTATCTCAAAACAGACCATTTCCAAATGGATAGGACATTGCATACGTTTTTGCTACACCCACCATGGAAAACCAGTTCCTGATAGCATAAGGCCCCGCTCTACCAGGGCAGCAGCTACATCTACAGCCTTCCTCAGGGGGGTGCCAACCAAGGATATTCTGGAAGCTGCAACTTGGAGTTCAGTACACACCTTCACCAAACATTACCACTTACCACTTTACTCTAAGACTAGAGCTGGCTTCGCCACTGCAGTTTTGCAGGGCCTTCTAGTCTCCTCTAACCCTCTTTGACTCCACCTCCCTTCCTTAGCTTTGGGATTCTACCCAAGTGTGATGACTGCAGCAGGGTAACACGATGAACATAGTACAGTTTTGTACCTACCATAAATGTAGATGTTCGAGTGTATACCCTGCTGCAGTCCAGGTTACCCTCCCTCCATCCCCTCTGAACTAGCTGAACTTATCTCTACCACTCTAGCCTATACTACCTCTGTGGTGTATTTGCTTGTGCCTAAGGGTTTTGTTTTATTTTTTCATATAGCTATATATATATATATATATATATATATATATATATATATATATGTATATATATATTTTGCCTATCTATTAGGGGCACCTGACATCTGGGGCAACAAAAACTGAAGAAAATGGCGTCGGATGCCTCTGATATACCCCTGGTGCTCTGACGTTAGGGAAGAAGCGACAGCAACCGATGCCGGACCAAGACTTTGGAATTCTGGCCGACTGCGGGACTGCCTGACGGCAGGATAACCTAAGTGTGATGACTGCAGCAGGGTATACACTCGAACATCTACATTTATGGTAGGTACAAAACTGTACTTTTCTTATAGAATTTTTGCATCTCTGTCTACCTTTGATAAAGCCCTTCTCTGTGTGGCATCCTAAGTAATGACGGATATGTGCCTGACCCAAGTTTGAACCGGATAGTTTCAACAGTGTGTTGGGAATGCTAGTTGTAGAGGCCATCATCTCCTCCTGTTTGTGAAACATATTTGCCCTTTCACAAGCATGAGTGCTTCTTAGGGCTAATACATTTTTTCTCCTCAGAGTACTTTTTACTGCTGCTCTTGAAACAGTCCTTTCATGTCTCTGTTTTCTTTGTTGGAGGAGAAACCAAAGTAATGAAGAGTCCTTTATACCCTCGATGTACACCATTATTTTTTATTTTATTTGAAGCAGCTGAAAGTCATTGCAAAGACAGAGACCAAACAGTTGCATATATTAGTAGTGTAGCTAGGGTGGGGTGATGATACAGCTGCTCTGGGCTCAAAGTTTTAGTGGATGTGATTGGTAGATCCCAGTTGGCCTTTAATGTATACTGGCATTTAAATGCCACTATTGCATTTGCATCAGAACTGAAGCAATGTCTCTGTGGCACAAGCTGTAGCAGCCGATTGCTACATTTCAAGCAGTTTGCTATAGTTTAAACAATGAAAGACCCTTTGAACTTTTTTTTTGTTTTGCTCCTCAAGTCCTAGAAGAGGAACTCCCCCACTTTGTTTTGCTCTTCAACTTAAAGTTGAGGGTGAGGTGCCATATCGGGGGACATCTCCAGGTGCAAAAAAAGCTAGTTACACCCCTGGCTTATATGCTTTGCTCTAGAGAGAGAGAGAGAGACGGAGAGAGAGAGAGAGAGAGAGAGAGAAAGAAGGGCTTACATTTGCCAGACAGACTTGCTCCAGGTGAATTACAACAGAGTTACATTTACCACCAGGTGGATAACTGCCAGATGAAAAATGCTGAGATCAGAAGCCACTCCACTAGAGAAATAGCTGCTTCCACATTTGCTGCAACATTGTCTCCATTGCAGACTTTTGCATAGTGGCATCTTGGTCTTCTGTGCATAAATTACTATGCAACATAACTGTAACAGTTAAGCATTTGTTGGTATATTTTCACTGCAGGGTTCACCCTTCTGAACCTTGGTGCTTGGGCTGTCTTCTGGCTCACTACATCCTTGTAGAGTACCACTTGGATTCTGTCCAGTCATAACACCCCTCAACGATGGTCACAATGGTAGATGGAACCAGCTGCTGTACAAGACTGCCTTTGATGGACTGGTCATGGATAACCCCAAATTCCCAATCTCAGCAGTTGGTGTTCACTTTTAAGCTAAGCAGGTATACTTTTGCATATAGTTTATTGACTGGATAGGTACAAAAGCTTTATTGTTATTCTATGATTCATAAGTATTGTACACATTAGTGCTCGGGGAGAACTGCTACATTAATGGGTCAGACATGATAATGTATTCACTGTATAATGTCATTGTATGCATGCCACCAAGTACTGAATCATTTGAGATTAGTGCTGAATTGTGATTGGTGGAGAGGATGAATCCAATCACATGGCCCATTAGGAAGAGTCCCTAATAGATCAGCTGGTACAGTAAGAGTGCGTGTTCTATTAATTCTCAAACAGAAAACAACAGTGCCCCATTAAAATAAATTAAGTATTGTGTCTTAAGAAAGCAAAATACATCAGTCACAGATATGTTGGAAAATTAGTTCCTACTTGAGTTAGATTAATGTTTATTAGGTTTTCCAAGGTATAAATTCTGAGAAAGAGGTACTTGCTAAAATGGGGGTTAGTAGAGACTATGTCATACTGCTTTGCTTTTGGAAAATGTCAGGAATTAAGCGAAGGTGCTATCTAGCTTCTGATGTTTCATGTCTGTCAGCTTGAATGCGTGAGAGCAGGGCAGACAGGCCTTCCAAAAATAAATTAATAAAAGATGTGAACGGTATCATGGTAAGTGAGCAAATGCTGTGGTGTGCAAAGTGATTTTACATTGAAAAACAAAATAACCATTTTCATCATAAACACAGTTAAAAAATATAAAATCAGCTAAACTGTACCATAATAAGTGGTGATATAAGGATATTTCTGTAGGAGAGCATGCACAAAGGAAAGCTTGTGCAAATTATATACTTGTTCTAAGTTCTCATGTTAGTTTTGTACTTTCGGCTGTAGGCTACATGATCTACTGGCATGTGTCTGTGAGTAAAAACTGGCACTAGTACCATATTCTGTCCATGTTTTTATTTCTCGGCAAGTAAAGGCACTTAAAAATAACTGTATCCTCTTCCTTCAGGTCATTGTGCTGTTGACAGTGTCAGAATGTTTAAAGCAAACATGAGTACATCTGGCTTCATTACTTGATTGTTTCTTACTGTATATAAAGTGAGTATGTTTGTGTTATTTTAGCTGGGGAGGATAGTGTGTGTGTGTGTGTTGTGTGTGTGTGTGTGTGTGTGTGTGTGTGTGTGTGTGTGTGTGTGTGTGTGTGTGTGTGTGTGTGTGTGTGTGTGTGTTTGGGCTGGGGAGGGCTCATTTACAGGCTTGCCCTTAGTCTAACAAATATTTTAAGCTGCTTCACATGCTGCACTGGAACTCGTGGCTTTTATTGCAGAGTATTTGTTGCATCACTTTCCTGCGTGTTTGGCCAGATCCCTTGGTGCTTTTGGATTATATTATACCTTTCGGTTTTCAGACTCCTGTTTCATGACTAGATACTGTCATTACTGCTGTGAAACTGGTTTGCAGGTCCAGAGCAGTCTGTCACGAGGAGTCTTATAGATATAGCATATTCTACACACACCCCTTCTTTATGTACAGTTTTTTTTTGTTTTGTTTTTTTATGACTTGGCTGCTGCGTTTCTTGCAGATAAATTAACTTTGGGCTGTAGCAGAAAATACATGTACACATTACCACACCACAGATTAAAGCACTTCAATCTTGCAAATTTTTACATAAATAAAACCTGCATAAAATATGTCTGTCTCTCAGTATTGACTGCACACTCTGTGCAGACGATGTTGCTCAAACGCCATGTGATGCTGTGACACTTGACACACTCCTGCTCCTTCATGACTCAGGACTTATGTGCTTATAATGTCAAAACTGAAGAAAGTAACAAAAGAGAATGATATGGAGTAACTATTACATTCTCTTACAGAAAAAAAAAAACCTTGCAGGGAATATTGTCTTACTGTCTGCACTTGAAAAAGACCCCACTGTTTATAGCAGCAGGTTATGCTGTGCCGAATATACTGCAGTTCACAAAACTGAGGAATCGGTATATTATACCAGCAGTCATTAAATCTTGTCTTGCTGTCACATTGTTTTATGGATTGAAGGGTCAGGTACTTTCAAAAGTCTTCACCACTGAGTCCATGATGTTCAACTCAAAGCTTCAATTCCCTGAGTTTGATCCATTGGGAACGCTATCTGACAAGCATTTTTAAAATCCTTGTGTTTTTTTGTAGAGGGGCTTCCACCACATAATTTCCAAGCTTACATATACCAACCAAACTCCATGGGCACACAAACACCAAAGAAAGGAGAAGTAATAAAGTAAATAGAACCACTGTCAGTGCAACCAAACTCCATGGGCACACAAACACCAAAGAAAGGAGAAATAATAAAGTAAATGGAACCACTATCAGTGCAACCAAACTCCATGGGCACACAAACACCAAAGAAAGGAGAAGTAATAAAGTAAATGGAACCACTGTCAGTGCAACCAAACTCCATGGGCACACAAACACCAAAGAAAGGAGAAATAATAAAGTAAATGGAACCACTGTCAGTGCAGATACACAAACTACCTGCAGTGATTTTCTGTGTAATGCAGAAATTATAGAGTTCAGCATCTGGGAGAAGGACTCAGCCATAAGGAACCACATACACTTTGCCCTCAATGAAATATGGGAAGGCTTTCAAAATATCTGCATTGGTTCTACTAAGGAATGTTTTTGCATTTTATTTGTATTCCATTAAAATATGAGAGCAACGTTTGTAACAAACTTTCATCTATAAACCAAGGCCATCTTTTTCTTTTGCTGTCTTTGTTCCCCCCAGTTGTTCACATTTTTATGCCACTACTATTACTATTACAACTCTCCCTGCACTCACTTAACTGTACTCCAGTATGAAAAAAGTACTCATACTATTAGAATTTCCAACTGTCTCTTCATTCTGTACCAGGACAAGTCAGCATGACTTGCTTGTTCTGTCTCTTTCATAATTTCAAGAACTAAGAATAGATTGTGCCACACAACCTGCATAAACATATTTAAAATGCATGTTGGTACACATATACAGCTTTCAGAGAATTTATGCTCTTAGATGAGGCTAATGATGATAAAAAGTGGCAGGATTACATTAACAGTTTCTGCTAGTTAGGTGAGCTAAAGTGCACCTATATGCCAAGAAGTATTGATGATTGTTGCTTCCCTTTCATGTATTGTCTGCTATATGGCAGTGTACTGCAGGCTTTGTTTACATGACGGATACAGCAGGAATCAGACATGGAGGTGCAGGAAGGTTGGGTTGCAGCAGCAGAAATGATGTTAGATACTCTTTAGTATAGAGGCAGTCTGCTTGCCTGCACTGTTGGTAGTGTGGGTTCTTCTAGTTTCCTGGGCCTTTAAAAGCTGAGGAAGGCCCGATCAAGAGAATATTTGCCATCCATCTGATCTCTTGCAGTGAAGGCAGGCTAAACCGCTATCATAGATGCCAAGACAAATGACCACTAATTGCTCATTATAACTAGAAATCATGCAAAAAATGAAGTGGAAGTATGTAGGAGAGGAAGTTTTACTGTTAGCTCCCTGGACATGCCTACACTACAGAAGATGTGGGTTAAAATCGTAATAACCCCAGTTCCAGAATACGATGGATGCTTGCCACACTTTTGTGTCCCACTTGTTTCCCCTCTCTGTATTGTATTCAGCCTCACTGTATTGTATTCAGCACCACATGGCTGTTTCTCTTTGGAGAGGGAAGACACAGTGGGTCATTTCACACAGGCTGCAGCAACTGTGCAGTGTGAGTGAATGGAGCTCAAGTTATAGGACCAATGAGCTGGAGATTATCTGGAAGAAGGGGTGATGTGTAAACTTCCACAACTTTGAGCAACCTATTCATTTATTTACTTGTTTATTTAGTTACTTCATTTTAGAAATAGGTAACTGAAGTGGGCTGATGGAACACTATTTCTGCCACAGACTGACAAAGAGGCACACCTACAGTAAACATGCAAGGCATTTGTGTAGGTATACAGCATTTACTGATAACGGACATTCAGAAGACAATTGAATGTGTACACATAATATGCAGAGTAGTAATGTGTTTGCTCACAAGTTAGCAAGAAGCAGTATGACTGTGCAAGTAAAGGACAGCTAAATACTAATATAAAGTAATCACTTAGGATTAAAAGGATATACCAACGAAAGGAGACCGGAATATTGGCAACAAGGAAATTTAAGGGGTTATCAGGAAAGGTGGAAGAGGGAGGTTAACCTGTTTTTCTAAAACATCTGAAAGTGATGAACTGTGTAAAGTAACTTTGTACTGAGTATTTAAAAAGTGAATGTCTGAAGAGATAAACTTGCAAAGAGCAGGTACAAGTTTGCCAAAGGATTGATAGGTAGAACGATTATATCTGTATAAAGTATAAATACTTGTGTTTTGAGATCTCAGTTGTAGTAGTGTTGAGAAATGCTTGTTAATGTGTTAGCAAGGGGTTGACACAAATTATTATTATAACTGGTATGTAGTTTTCAGAGAGTGATGCCTGAAAGAAAGGGGCTTCATTTGGTAATCACCTTTGGTGCTGGAAGATCAGAAGGCTGTGTGTTCTGTTCCCACTCCAGGTGATCAGATTAATTTTCAAATTGCTGACGCTATAGTGCTGCACTCTTGAGTGTGCCGTCCTTTGGATGAGAAATTAAACAGAGGTCCCATCTGTTTGAGTTGGTCGTAGTTATAGAAAAAAGTAAGTAGAGATTCCTGGTTTCCTGTCTGGATTTCCCCTAGTAGTATATATACAGCCGCTGGTCTCCCATGTAAAGAGGCTACTAGCCTAGTAGGACTAACCTGGTCAACAAAGGATAAATAAATTAATAGTGGAGCTCAAAAGGGTACATTGATGGGTCTGGTATTTGTCCAAAGTAATGTGGAGTGTTGTTCTAGAAGTTACCAAGAGTGACTTTTGGAAGCATCTATTCAAGTTTGGGTGTTAAGATGTTAGTAGCAATAGAGTTATGTGTTGGGTACAAGATACTTTTATGTTGTATGTGCTTGAGTTGTGCAGTGACCTTTTTTGACATTTGATTCTGTGCACAAGTAGAATGTGAAGTGTGAGTCTAGCACTTATGTAATGCTCCTATGGCCCGTAGTAGTGCAATGGTAGTGTTAATCATTAGTGAAAACATAGTGGGTTGCTACCTTTTTAGGTGCCAAGATCAGGGTATCTGTATCTTACAAAGATGAGCAATTTTGCTGGACATACCATACCATCAGTTAATCCACAACAGTTACTTTTACTTTCTTACCATAAGTAGTATATAATTTTACGTTTACATTCTTATATGTCATATTGTTGGGACATTTGCCATTTTTCATCTTTTCTGTAAGGCACAAGAGTCTGAATCAAGACTACCTATAAAACAAGTGACAGTAACTAAAACCATGCTGGAAATTACATGGAAATTGCATATTGGATGACAAGTATTAATAAAACATAAAATTTGATTTTATAGCAATTTATGAAGTAATTTAAAGAGAGGCTGGAGATTTGCAATGGACTATAAGTACTCTGGGGAAGAAGAAGTATCACTTTTGGAGAGAGGGAATGATTTGGGTCAGGGTTTCAGAAAAAAATGACTGATAATACAGAAGTAAAATACAAAACATACAGATGACTTTCATCCACAAGTTATCACTACTACAGTGAAGGAAAAGTAACATGAGGTAATGTGCTTTCCAAAAAGTTAGGGTTATGGCATCTTTAGGGAACAGCTATTATGTAAAGTGTCATATTTGATGTGGTTTGGCAGTTAAATAATGAACAGATGTGTGTTAGAATCTGTACTGCCTAACTTTCTGACATGGACTTACTGATGTGCGTGAAGGTAGTGATACAGTCTGTGAGCAACCTGAAATCAAAAGAGATGCCATTCATGATCACCCTCTCTCACTTCCCTTTCAGCAGAACCATAAGTTCTAAATATAGAAATAGTGTGCAACTTTTTTGTTAGGAAATACTGAGATCACAAAGGGTTAATGCCAGCTGTTACTTATGGCTATACCCGAACATACACTGTTGATGTATTTGAACATCAAATTTTCATGTTATCAGTTGCATACCGTTGTTATTTACTTTATTTGCCTCATCATCACAGCGCATATTTCTTTGTTCGCTTGTTATTTTTATGCACGCAGTAACCAGACAGACCCATTAGACACAATGCCTTTTTTCAGGGGTGATCTATAATTGCTGCCTGATTATGTAACTTGTTTAGGTAAACGAGACTGAAGAAATCAGACTCAAGACTGCAGGATAATGCTCATTAGCACGTCCTTGCCTTAAACCTCTGGACTAACTTACCAGACAAAATTTGTGCTCGTATGGTGGAGACAGTGTACACTGGACTTGACAAACTGTGTTGAGTCAAAATTAGTAATAGGGGAAAAGTCTAGCTCAAGGTAATATTTATGGGGTGGAGTCAACAATTGACCTATTTTATGAAACAGTGCGATGCTGCCAGCCCAGCCAGCTGGAATTTTGTAAATAATTCTATGTCAGTTGTGAATATTGCTATGATTTATACAGAACTGTATATTATGTACTGAGCTTCAAGAATGTAACCACAGTGTACCCTACTGGAAAAGAACAGAAATGTGTATAAACTATATACCTGTGCAAATGTATGTTTTAATAGTAGAAGCTGGAACATATAGAGTTAACTTGCAAAACTTCAAAAAAATAAGTTGGAATCAAAATGTTTTACGATTATGTTATCTCTCAATTTCAGTGCAACAAGCAGACATAATGTGTAGAGCTAGAAGTTTTTCTATTGTCTTGAAAGTCATTTTAATTACTAGGTTTAAAATGTAGTGTTTTATTGCTTCCTAGCAGCTGCACATCTGAGAGATATGTACTTCTCACGCAGAGATGATAAAATTCTGTTGGTATCTGTTAGCCTGGGAACTGAAGGCAGGTGACAAAGAGTGATGTCATCCAAGATGATCCAGCAGTAATGTTTGGTAGTAATTTAAGAACACTGTCGGAGAAAGACTGGGTATTTTATATTTTGCATTTGACCTGGAAACATCCATCATCAGCATGTCTGCCTGTGTGTTGTCTATAAGTAAGATTTAGGCATAGTATTTATTTTAGCGATAGATAAGAATATAGTAAAGATTAGTTTAGATGTTTCTGTATTCATTTGAGACTGTCCTACAATGTTGTTTTAAAATATTTCCTGTGATTCCGAACTCTGCAGTTATTGTGTTGATTGAGTATTGTCTTGTTCTTTTATTATTTATTATTAAATATTTTTAAACCTATCTTTGTGGCTGATATTTGTGAGATATATTTAAGCTCTTAAGAGTACTTGCATATGTATTTGGTGACACTGTACAGGCCACTCCTAAATAGCCTTAGTCTTGGTCACACTTACCATTTGGATAATAGTAACATTACACAGTAGGATTGGTCACCCTTTGTAAGGGTCTTTATAGTAGCTGATAAGTAGGGGCTGGTGGCAGTGATAACTACCTTATAGTCTGGGCAGAAGGGGGGCATAGCTGGTAAACCTGTGTCAGCCTTCCCCAGGTGTATGCGTGTGTTTGCATATAAATCAGATTGCAAAGTGTGTATGTGTGTCTGTGTGAATGTGTGTGTCAGCTACTTGGGTAAGGACTGTGCCAGTGGGGAGTCTTATTGGGGATCTGGAGAAAGAGGGAGAAACCAGACCCCATACTGGTGTGATCTCTGTGTGCTCTTAAGGGAAATTGTAATTTAAAGTAATTAATTGAAAGTTAATTCATTTGGATCCATCTGATGTCCATTTAATAGGTGAATGTTTTTTGTTAGCATGTGTAATTATTTTGTTTATGCTTCTGTAATTTTTTTCTGTAAATTTTTGTAATTTGCATTGTAACTAGCTATAGCTGAAAAGAGGCCCTTGGCATTAGACCTGTTTACTTAAAATACAGAAAACAAATAAATATTTCAGCCAGTTGGAGAAGCAAAATATTTGCATATTCTTGAATGGTGGAGTGAGGGGGAAAATATGGTACACCATTTTGTAAACTGTGTAGTCTGCAGGTAATGAGTATACCATTTGTTATTTTGGTCAATTTAGCAAACTGAAACACAACCTTCTTTAAAATGTCAGTACATTACTTCTTAAAGATATGAAAACCAGACAAAATATTTCAGTTATGTTTATGTACAAAGTCAGGAAGTCATGGCAGTAACATTTTACAGTATAAAATACCACTTCCCTTGACAAAATTCAAAAATTAAGAACAGAAAAAGTATGTATAATATAACCATTTACAGTAATGAAGTAAAAAAATGAGCAATGGAAAAATATGTAATTGTTGTTTAACATTCATTATTTAGATGAAAAATTAACTTCTCAAATAAATGTTTTCCTCTTTTTCATCTGTTTTTAACTGTATCATTTTATATAACTGAATACTGTTTTAAAACCCGTTATAAAGTTTTGTCTATCCCATGCTGTACAAAATCACCCCAAATTTTGTCAACCCTAATTTTCAAATAATGTAAATAATTAATTGAATTTCTCCATCTTATTCCCATTTCTCTCATATAATACAAAGAAATAATGCTATCATTTTTATTACTTAAACATTTTCTCAGCTTTTCTTCTAAGTCCCACTAGGCATTTATTGCACTTTCATTTTGAATATAAAATGTTCCACAGGTTCTTCTATACCATTGCATTTACAATAATCATATACTCAACTCCTAACAGAGATATTCTTTATTTGTATGCCATTCTTCAAAAAAGCTTTTTTTTTTTTTTTTTTTTTTGTTACTTTTCCCAAGTGTTGTCTAGTTGCCATGTTAAAATCATTGTTTATACCATTACAACTATTTTTTACAATTTCTTCACATTTCCCCTTGATTTTTTATACTGCTATAATGCATTTTCCACTTTTTTATCAGCTCATTTATTTCAAATGACAAACCAGCATTTGTCTGTATTTCCCTGTTTTCCCTAAAATCTTCCTGTATTTACCATGATAAAAAACATTCTTCACTATCTTCAGCCTGACAGTACATTCTAATAGAAAAAGCTGTGCATAATGAAGACTGAAACATATGTTAGCCTTCCACTACACCTTTTCTTTGTAATAATTTCCTTTTTTATTGAGTTCTGCCTGGCTCTTCAGGGAGCTTTAAACATATTTCTAATACACTTTTTTTCTTAACAGGCAGCTGTAGTATAAACTGTAGCCATATAGTTAGCTACTGCTAATGGAAATTCTTAATTAAAAAAATAATATTTTAAAAGAGTTTTATAACCCCTCCACACGTCTACTACCTTGTTTGATTTTTAAAATAATTTGTCTCCTTTTTTCTCAACGCATATGCATGATACCCCAAATCCCAATAATATTAGACTTTATTTTATTTGCACATATTACTCCTTCTTTCTCAGACTGTTTACTGTTCTACACTTTTAATAACATCCAACTACATTTTTGCTTAATTGTTAATAGCTGTCCCCATATCTTATCCCATCTTGTCATTAATATCATCATCAATCTTTATTGGTATCATTTTTGCTTCCACTACTCCATATAATTTTTGCTTTTTATTTGTCTATAACCCATTTTTACAGTAATACTCATGTAGCTTGTAAATAATAGTGGAATTTAACAAGTACTTTTCTTTATACCCCTTCTTAATTCAGCCTTCTATCCATTTAATAAGGGTTTTTAAAGTTGAAAGTGTGTGTACTTTTGTAATAAACTCTCTTTTCTACATTGTCATTCCCATTTACTTTAATATATTATCCTCCCAACCATCACACTGTTCTCCCAGTTGCCTGGTACAGTCCCAGATCTTTCCATTGTTCCTTCCAGGTTGCCCATAATGTGACAATAGACCCGGATGGTTCCCCCCGCTCCTTAGGATGTTAAACTTACTGGTGCATAATTGTCATGCCCAAGGATTGAGAAATCACAGCAAAGACATGGGACTTAGAGCTAGAAGCCATCATGTATACAGCAGCCAGTCAGGTCTCCCTGGCTGTAACACCCCTCCCAAGCATGCTTACTTCTGTAGTTCAGCTGAGCAGGCAATGAAGTGCACCTTAAGGACATGATTCCCATGTATGTGTGTGTATGTATATATATTTACATATATGGGCCTCCCTCAGAAGATCGACTCAACAGAAAGTCAAATGTCATAAGGTCTTGACCATATGATCGACTTTCCAAAACGTCAAACGACAGAAAACAACAAATATGTTTTTTATGTCGAGACCATGTGATTGATTTTCCAAAACATCAAGCTTTTGTATGGAGATACAGTGAGGATCATGGAATTGACCCCTTTGCTGATTATAGTTTGATCTCAGAGTTGGTATTTATATATATATATATATATATATATATATATATATATATATATATGTGTGTGTGTGTGTAAAACATGCAGGGGGTGTGTGTGTGTGGGGGGGGGGGAGTAGGAGGTCTTGCCGTAATCAAAAACATAGATATTTGTTGATGTCCTTCAAGGATGCATCTGCAGTCCTAACAAATGGGTTGTCCTGGCCTCAGGCAGCCCTTCGGTCGGCCGGATTCCAAACTCTGGGTCTGGCCTCGGCTGATGTCGCACTTCACCCGACGTCATAGCTGCAGTTCAGCGGGTATAAAGGCATCAGCCGACGCCATCTTCCTCAGTCTTTCTTGCCGCATGGCGCCCGAAGCAGAAGCTGTTCGCAAGTGCCGGTCGGTCAGAACCAGAGATTGCTACTACCGAAGACTTCTGAAAAGCTAAGTACCCCGTTGGGGACTCTTTCTTGCCTCAGCCGATGTCAGAAAAAGTGAATAATTGTTTAACTTGTGGGAAACAAATACCTCATAAAGATTTCCACTCTTACTGCCTACCTTGTTTAGGCCCAGACCACGACGTAGCAGCTTGTCTAGCCTGTGCTTCCTTCAACCGACGGACACTTAGACGTCGGTCGGAGTTTGCAGAGGAGTTTTTCGGCTCCGCTTTTGCTTATATCATGCCGTCGGAGACTCCGACTTCTCATTTAGCTAAAAAGCGTAAGGAAAACGACCGACACTCGCGGTCCGCGGTTTCGGCCGAAACCGCGGTTAAGCCAACCGCGAGTGTCTCGGTTTCGGCTGAAACCGAGTCCGCGGTTCTTCCTTCGGCCGAAAGCATGCCTCCTTCTACCGAGGCCTCTTCCAGCATGGCTGAATCTGCTACTGAAAATCCACCTGCTCTTACAGTTTCACAGGATTTATCAGACACTATCCCTTTAGATGTATCTACTCCTGCACGTGGAGCTGCTAGGCCCCCTGCATCCATGTCAATTAAGGCCTTTGCCAGGGCTAAAGCAGCTAAATCTTCAAAGGCCGTGCCTGCTAAGACCCCCTCTCACAGGCCTAGCTCTACTACACAAATGCTTAGTCTAGCAGAGGATCTCATTTCTTTGATCAGGGGAACCCAGTCTCACCCTGACAGGGCCTCTCACCCACCTCCAGAGAAGAGGCCTAGAGCAGAGCCCCCTGAGCCAGTTTCTTCAGATCACTCCTCTGATGATTCCGAAAATACAAATCCTCCAGAAGGCCCTTATTCTCCATATGAGGACTCCGATGCAGAGGATTCCATACCTTCTGCCTCTCCTCCTGAGGAATTTTCTTTTGGGGAAACCTTGCATGCTATGAGAGAACAATTTCAATGGCAGGGCCAGGTTTTTTCAGACTCTAGGAAAAGGCTTAGGACCTTTTTACATTTACCACAGCATAGGCCTTTAGCTATTCCTCCAGTACTTACAGTTGTGGATGATGCATTTAATGATGCTTGTATTGCCCCTGACACACTACCTCCGGCCCCTGCTAAGCCTGACAGATACTACAGGGTTCCGGACACACATTATCATTTGTATAAGGCTCCTATTGCAGATCCTGAAACTATTTCACAGGGCCCCAAAGCTGTAGCAACTGCCTCTGCCAAAAACCCCCTCCCCTCTGAAAGAGAATCTAGGGCATTGGAGAGATGGGGTAAAAAAGTTTATACTTCTGCTACTCTTTTGGCTAGGGCCTTGAACTGTCAATTCCACATGATTCAATATCAGGAATTTCTGTTAGATCAGCTCACTAAAAAACTGTCCTCGCCAGAGCCTTTAGACCGTAAGTCCCTACAGGATTTGGTGCATAACACTCAGCAGGTCAGTAATCATTCCTTAAAATGCGGCTATGATGCACTGGAGGCCTCCTTTAGATCAGCTATGACTGGTACAGTGATCAGAAGGCATGCATGGTTAAAAGAGCAATCCTTACCAGACCATGTAAAGTCAAAGCTTCTGGATGCTCCCATGGAAAAGCACAGTTTGTTTGGTTCCCCTGCACAGCAAGTGTTGAAGAAGGTGGAAGAAAAAGCTAAATCTGTCCAGACAGTCAAGGATTTCTTACAGGTCCAGCCTCCGAGGTTTAGTAGAAACTGGCCTTCCAAAAATTGGTCCTTTCCAGACACCATCAGAGCACAGAGAAGCAGAAATAGATGCCCTAGAGGCAGAGGTCAATCCAGAGGTGCCTACAGGGGACGTCAGTGGCAGCCTAACAGCCAGAGAAGTACTGCCACAGATCCAGCCACAACCACTTCCACAGGACAATCACAGTGACTTGGCTCTGAAACCGCCTACCAGGGAGCAACTGGGAGCACCCTTAGGCGGAAAGCTAGCCTTATTCTCAGTAAATTGGCATTACATTACAGGAGACAAATGGATTTTACAGACAATAGACAAAGGCTACAGGTTTCACTTCCATACTCTTCCAAGGAAGAGAGGAATGCCAAACCTACCTCCAAACCAGAGGACAAACGCTCTACAACAAATAGACAACTTACTAAGGATGAGAGCTATAGAAAAGGTACCAGCTATGGAACAAGGACAAGGATTTTATTCAAGGCTTTTCCTGGTACCAAGAAAGGAAAACCAATGGAGACCTATCCTCGACCTGTCCGCTCTAAACACATATCTCATTGTTCCAAAATTCAAAATGCTGACCCTACAGCAACTTCTTCCCATGCTGGGCAAGGAGTCTTGGCTGGTGACTCTGGATCTCAAGGAGGCATACCTGCATGTCCCCATACGACCAAATTGCAGAAGATACCTCAGATTTCTTGCAGGATCAGAGCATTATCAATTCTCAGCATTGCCTTTTGGCTTATCTACTGCGCCCAGAGTATTCACGAAATGCCTGGCATCAGTAATTGCTCATTGCAGGCTTCAGGGAATTCAAATTTATCCATACCTGGACGACTGTCTGTTACAAGCGGACAGCAAAGACAAATTAACAAAAGATTTGCAAAAGGTTATTCACCTACTGCAAGCCCTGGGATACACAGTCAACACAAAAAAGTCAAGGCTGATTCCATCCCAAAGGATAACCTTCTTGGGTGCAGAACTAGACACATCAAACCAGATGGCATTCCTCACAGCAGAAAAACAGAAGCAGCTACCACTCTATTTCTTGGCATTAACAACGCAGAACCAGCTTACAGCAAGGAAAATCCTGCAAGCCCTGGGTTACATGGCATCCTGCATAATATTAATTCCACATGCCAGACTACATATGAGGAAATTGCAATGGTACCTGAGGAATTTATGGTCTCAGCACAAGCACAGCCTAGAAACCCAAATTCCAATAATTCCATGTCTAAAGCAAGAATTCCAGTGGTGGGCCCAGGCCTGTCAATTGAACAAAGGACTGCCCTTCCACAGGCCTCACCCAAACCAGACTATCACCACGGACGCCTCAGACCTCGGTTGGGGGGCACACATGGTGGACAAGTGCATACAAGGCTTATGGACTCAAGACCAGATGAACCTACACATAAATCAAAAGGAGATGCTGGCAGTAAAACAGGCAATTCAGACATTCAGACCATTTCTTCAACAGGGTCATTTGCTGATAAGGATGGACAACACCACAGTTATGTGGTATATCAACAAACAGGGAGGCACACATTCATATCCCCTATGCCGGATGGCAATGGACCTCTGGAATGTGGCCCTGAGCCTCAACATTCAGCTCCAGGCCATATTTGTGCCAGGAAAAGAAAATATACTAGCGGACATCTTAAGCAGAACCACCACGGATGCCCACGAATGGATGCTGCATCCAGACATCTTCAGAACCATCACAAGGAAATGGGGACTACCAGAAATAGAATTCGCATCCCCACACAACCACCAATTGAAGAAATTCTGCACAAGGACATACCACCCACTTGCTTGGAAGGTGGACTCCCTGCCCTTCAGTTGGGAAAACCTGATAGCATATGCATTCCCACCTCTTCCTTTGATGCACAAAGTGCTACTGAAGATCAAAGAAGACCACCCAAGGATCATCTTGATAGCTCCAGACTGGCTGAGGCAACATTGGTACCCGCTACTGAGGAGTATGTCCTGGGAACACGCATGGCCTCTACCCCTGCTACCTCTACTGCTAACACAGAACAACTTCAAAATCCTGCATCCAAACTTGAAAACACTGCAGCTAGCTGCTTGGAACATTACATAAGGCAAAATAACCCAGATTTATCTCAAAGGGTTAAAGACATTATCTTGGAGGCTCGCAGACCCTCAACAAGGAGAACTTATTCAGCAAAATGGAAAAGAAATCTCATTTGGAGTGCAACAAAAGGAGTAGATGCATCATTGGTAAACATAGCTAACATTCTGGAATACTTAGCAGAGCTTTTCCACAATGGACTGTCATACTCCTCCATCAAGATTCATGCATCAGCAATCTCAGCTGAATACAACATGGATCCTCCAGTCTTTTCTCAACCTCTACTCAGGCAGTTTCTCAGAGGAATTAAAAATTTAAAGCCACCAAGGAAACCACCATTGCCTACATGGGACTTGAACTTTGTGTTAGAAAAGTTGACACTTCCCCCGTTTGAACCAGCAGCAACAGCAGAGTTACAGTACTTATCTTGGAAAACTGCATTCCTGCTTGCAATCACTTCAGCTAGAAGGGTCTCTGAATTACAGACATTAATGGCAGTACAGCCCTTCCTTATCTTCCATCAGGATAGAGTGTCCATGAGAACTAATCTTACCTTTATGCCAAAGGTGGTCTCCAGGGTATCATTAAACCAAGCAATACACCTACCAACATTCTTTCCCAACCCGCAGAACAGGGGGGAAAGATTGCTGCATACCTTGGATGTGCACAGACAATTGCGCTACTACCTGGACAGAACCAAGAACAATAGAAAAACTGACCAGCTTCTGGTAGCATATGCAACAGGAATGGAAGGAAAAGCAATTTCAAAACAAACAATCTCAAAATGGATAGGAAATTCCATTAGATTTTGTTACTCTTTTCATGGAAAGGCAACTCCAGAAAACATCAGACCTCACTCCACAAGGGCTACAGCCACTACTACAGCTTTCTTACGAGGAGTGGCTACCAAAGACATTTTAGAGGCTGCTACTTGGAGCTCCGTGCATACATTTGCCAAGCATTATAATCTACCTTTATACTCCAGATCCCGAGCAGGTTTTGCCACTGCTGTTTTGCAAGGGATCTTAACTACACCATAACTCTTAGTGCCTCCTCCCCCAGTTTGGCTATGGTATTCTACCCATT
>NC_056743.1:750812432-750927432 GCF_019279795.1 Protopterus annectens
TGTCATGCTTTGGGGTTGCTTTTCTTCACGTGGAACTGGGGCTTTAGTCATGGTAGAGGAAATTATGAACGGTTCCAAATACCAGTCACTTTTGGCCCAAAACCTTCAGGTGACTGCTAGAAAGATGAAGATGAAGTGGAATTTCACCTTTCATCATGGCAATGACCCCAAGCATACATCCAGATCAGCAAAAGAATGGCTTCACCAGAAGAAAGT
This sequence comes from Protopterus annectens, assembly GCF_019279795.1. Taxonomy (NCBI): domain Eukaryota; kingdom Metazoa; phylum Chordata; order Ceratodontiformes; family Protopteridae; genus Protopterus; species Protopterus annectens. Next base: position 750,812,649 of record NC_056743.1, read on the forward strand.
TAAAGTTTTGGAGTGGCCCAGCCAGAGCCCAGACCTAAATTCAATAGAAAGTCTGTGGGGTGACCTGAAGAGGGCTGTGCACAAGAGATGCCGTCACACTTCTGCAAGGAAGAGTGGGCAAATATTGCCAAGTCAAGATGTGCCATGCTGATAGACTCCTACCCAAGAAGACTGAGTGGTGTAATTAAATCAAAAGGTGCTTCAACAAAGTATTAGTTTAAGGGTGTGCACACTTATGCAACCAGCTATTGTACATTTTTTTATTTTTTATATTTTTCCCCTAATGTATTTGTTTTTCAATTGAATTGTACAGGTTATAGCTCACATTAAAGGTGAGAAAAGTTTTGAAATGATTTATTGTGGTCTCATTTTTTATGTCACCAAAACCTGTCACTTTAACAAGTGTGAATATCCACTGTATATATCTATATCTATGTATATATATATATATATATATATATATATATATATATATATATATATAGATTAGACATATAGATATATATATATATATATATAGATATATATATATATATGTATATATATATATATAGATATAGAAAGATATATATATATATATATATATATAGATATATATATAGATATATACACACACACGTGTATACACCCACATAGTCATATTTATTTATTTATGTGTGTGTGTATATATATATATATATATATATATATATATATATATATATACATGAATTCACTTTATATCCTCGAAATACAGAAATATCGAAATTCAGTATTTCTAAACTAGAAAGTCGAATTTTTTGAAACCACGAAAACTCAGAACCGCGAAATTCAAAATCTCGCACACCGGAGATTTTGAGTTTCACGCTTCTATTACACACACACTCCATCCTCCCCACACACAAACACAAGCTCTCTACTACATAAAAGCAGGGGGCAAGCCCCCCTGCACCCCCACGTGGGGGACCGTGCCCCACACACCCCCCCTATTTAAATATTCTTACTTCAAGGTCGCACTACATACAAACACACACAAAACACCACCACACAAGCTACATTCTCCTTGCACACACACATCACAGCAACAAAACACACTGACACACACCACAGCCCCTACCCAAAACCCTTAATACACACACACACACACACACACACACACACACACACACACTTACCAGAATCCATAACCATAGCGAAACCTCAAAAGCGCGGAATTCAAAATCGCTGGTATTCAAGGTTCTGAAATTTGCGTTTCTGAGCTTTCGCTGTTCTCAGGATTCCACTTTATGGGCTCAAAATACTGAATTTCGATATTTCAGTATTTCGAGCTTCTAAAGTGTATCCATATATGTATATATATATATACACACACACACACACACTCATAGATATATATATATATATACATGTATATATATAATATGTGTGTGTGTTTTTGTGTAAATATGTTCATAGGTTCATACTAGGCTATCTGCCCTAGGGTATTTATAAGCCTAGCCAGAATGTGTTTGGCTTTCACCACCCATTTTAAATTAATTTTGCTATACCCTTTTTCGAGGTTAGTATACTGTGCCTCTGTCTAACAGTGACACAGAAGTGATACCCGGGTTAAACCTACAATCTCCCATCCACTCATCAAGATTCCTCTTGAAGAGAGTCAGTGGGACTCTGCCTAACCTGGACTGGGATTTTATTCCAGAGTGAAGGGAGCCTCTGGGTTATGAATCTGTCCCTCCAGCATGTCCTATTTATTTCAGTGCTGAGGTTCAAGTCTCTCAAACACGTAGCTCGATGGGATTTGGATTTTCTGAGGTGCAGCATGTCCATTAATTCCGGGTTGGACATGGCTTTATTAGTCAGGCACAGATCGCCCCTGAACAGGCGGTATGCCACTGAGTAGAGCTGGAGTTTCTTTAACCAGGAAGCATATGGCATCTGTTTGAGCCCTTTGATCCTCTTGTTGAGGTACTTTTGGGGTCTTTCCAGTTGCTGCAGGTGTCTGGTAAGGTACATCCCAAAAGGGGCATTGTACTCAATTATGGGCCTGATGAGGGATGAGTAAAGAGGCACGATGACCTCCCCTGATCTAGATGTGAATCCCTTCATGATTAGGTGGGCTATATAAAATGTTTTTCTAACCACTTTGGCCATGTGGTTGTCAAATGAGAGACTGCTATCAACTTGGGTCCCCAGGTCCCTAATTACTTCTTCTGTACTTAATGAATTACCACCTATGTGGTAATTTGTGGGCACTTTGTTTTTGCCAAAGGGGAGGACTATACACTTTTTGGCGTTTAGCTTGAGGCCATGGCTCTGGCACCAGTTGTCTGTTTCTATGAGGCCCTTTTGGAGGATGCTTGTGTCAGCTGGAGAGTCGATTATGGCGCCCAGTTTGCAGTCATCTGCGAACTTGGTCAGCCACATTCCTTCCGTGTTGGTCTGTACCTCCAAGAAATATATACCGAACAAGAGAGGTCCCAGGACTGAGCCTTGTGGGACGCCACTTGTAACTGGTTTGGAGTCTGACATGGCTCCAGCAATTCTAACCATGTGGGTTCTGTCCTTGAGCCAGTTTGCAACCCATCTAGTGACATAGGGGTTTATATTTAAGCTGGTGAGCTTATCTATAATGCCCGAGTGGGGTATTGTATCGAAGGCTTTTGTGAGGTCCAGTTAGGCTGTGTGGACCACCTTCCTTTCGTCAATGGCCTTGGTGACTGTTTCAAAGTAATCAACCAGGTTTAAGAGGCAGGATCTGCCCTTAACAAAGCCGAACTGGGTAGGATCCAGTGTCTGTAGATCCCCAATATTTTTATTTATGAGGTCCATGATGATCCTTTCCATAGCTTTGCAGACCAAGCTAGTCAGGCTTATGGGGCGATAGTTTCCAGGATCCATTGAGGAACCACCTTTGTGGAGAGGGACCACTGTTGCTGTACGCCACTCTTTGGATACATATCCTGTAGTAAGGCTGAGATTGAACAGTAGTTTTATGTTTGGGTTTAGCTCTTCTTGGAGTTCATGTAGGACGCAGCCCGGGACACCATCTGGTCCCATTGATGCTGTGTTTTTTGCTTTGGAGAGGGCGGCTCTTACCTGAGCATCTGAGATGTCAGGGGGGCAGCACTCTGCTGGGATAGATATTTGCCCTTGTGGTGGCAGGGGGGGGGGAGTTTGCGCTGAACCTGTCAGCTAGGATGTTGGCAATGTCTGTGGGTTCGGTGTATTTTTTGTCATTTTGGACTAATTCTGAGCATATCTGGGAATTCCCACCAAGGTTCCTAACATAACTAAAGAAAGCCTTGTGATTATCCTTAGTGTCCTGTGCAATTTTTCTCTCGAAGCTGGCCTTAAATGATTTTATGAGTGCCCGTAGTTTTTTGCTAATACTGATCAGAGATGCCTTCCCTTTTTGGGATTTTGCTCTATCATTTAGTAGCTTCCTCCTTCTATTGTATAGTTTGTTTATGGCTGGGGTCCACCAGACAGGACATCTGCCTTTGGAGGATTGGGTCTTGGTTTTATTTGGGATTGCATGATCCATGCATTCCTGAAGGTGTTCATAGAATGCATTTATAAAGGATTCTGCGGTCTGGGACGTATTTTCCACAGGCCCAGGGGCTTTGAAGGATTCCACCTCGGATTTGAGGAGTGTGAAATTTGCTTTAGAGAAGTTTTTCACTGTGGTTTTCTGGGCAGGAGGTGGGGTCGGGATGTGAATATCCAGCGAGATTAGTTTATGGTCTGATCTTACCAGTGAGGGATACACTTCTGGTCTGGAGCATAGAGTCCCCATGTTGGTGATGATCAGGTCCAGTATGTTTTCCCTTCTTGTGGGAGTGGTAACAAGTTGTTCCATAGCATTTGAGTTTATAAATTCTAGGAACCTTTGGGCTAGGGTGTTGGAGCTAGAGTAATGCTCCCAGTCTATGTTTGGGTAGTTGAAGTCACCCAATATAATGGTGTTTGGAGAGACCTTCATATTTTCCAGTGTTCTCAGGAAGGCCGAGTGGGGTTCCTGGGTTTGGGAGGGTGGTCTGTAGCAGGCTATTAACTGGAAGGCAGTTTTACCCACTGTTAGTTGCACATGGATAGTCTCTGATGCTTCGTGCTGTGCTACCAACCTGGAGGTGTGGGTATCTTTGACGAATATTGATACTCCCCCTCCTTTTGTGGTTCGGTCCAAGTTTTGGGGCCGAAAAGCATGGTATGAGGTATATCCTGGTAGTGCTGGGATGCTCTCGGGAGCCTTGAACCAGGTTTCTGTTACTGCACAGATATTGATGTTCTCCATGCCAAGGAGAGTTTCGAGTGCATGCATCTTGAGGTTTAGACTTCTGGCGTTGAGTAGCATTACTCTAAGTTTCTTATCCCTTGTGATACCTATGGAGGTGGGTTTGTCTTTTGAGCCTTGCCTAAAAAAGGCACTATGGGGGTAGCAAGAGCCTTTTCCAATATCTGAAAGCCCAGGGGTGACAGGTGCAAGCCATCCCTAGCGAAGCATCGTGGCTTGTTGAGCATGTCATCCCAGGCTGACAGGCATTGGATCCCCTTTGAATGACACCAATACTTAAGCCAATTGTTGAAATTGATCATCTTGTCTTCATATTGTGGCATCATTCTTGGTGAGGGTAAGATGCATTTTTTTAAATGATGACAACATTATACCCTTACATATCTTTCATTCTGTGCCTTATTAACTGCTTTAGATATAATTGGCCTGATTAGTCTATGAAACTGTTCCTTGGTTTCTGTACCATGCTAGCTTCCAGATATTGTAAAGCTCTTTACTTCTTCAGTAATTCTTTGATTTTTCATACAACCAAGGTCAGACTGATAGGTCTGTAGTCTCCTGTTTTTATCATGCTTCCATCTCTGAACATGTTCTGGTACTTTTGTCACCGCGATGATTTGTCTAGACTCGGTAAAGCTTTCCTTTGTGGGTACTGAGTACTGAATGTATTCATTAATTCAGCAGACATTTTCACCCTTGCTTTCTGTCCACAGCCATCCAATTTATTTAATTTTAAAACCCCCTTCACATTTATTTGTCCTTTTACATAACTGTGACTGTTTTTGTTTCATTTCTTAACTGGACTAACTGTTTTTTTCTCATTTGGGATTTTGTTTTTCTGACTGCCTTTCCTTATTCATTCTGATTTGAATTTAATTTCTTCTCTGTCCTTCTGTATTTGTTTTTCTTTCCAAAACTGTATGTGTTTATCTTAAAAATCTTTGACACAAATAAACACAGGGATGGCTAACTTCTTGTTTGACAAGTTCTGAATGAATGAATGTTCAGCCTGTAGATTCATACTAACCAGTTTACTGCTTTCCATTTGTTGTTCTCCCTAGGATATTACTTATTACTGTCAGTACAGTTTTTATTTGTACTAGATTTTTGTTTGCGCACCAGGAATGATAACACTGTGTGTGATCTTTTTTTAGTCTTTTTTCTCTGTTTGTGCATCCATGTGTCTGGGGGTGGGTTACAAAGTGGCTTGCCCCTCCCTGCAAAAAAATTGCTTTATTAAGAAAATAGAAGGTTTGACAAGCTATTTTTTATCTTGTTGGACCCTTGCACAGGCATTGTGGATTGCAATAGCAGTGAAATAGTTTTGTTACACTTTCAATTTATTAGCGGGATCCTTTGATCAGGAGGTAAGGATTGCCCACTGAAATGTTTTCCTCCTTGCTGGTGGAGTTTGTTGGAACCCTCTCAAAGGCTCTGGTATTGAGTAATTTCGTGTGAGTGTGTGTATGGGGAGGGGTTGGTAGGAGGCACATGTGTCTCACCTCTCTCAAAGTGTCGCATCGAGGTTGTGTGTTCCCCCCAACTGTTACTCAGATTTGCTACTTAGTTTCTTGTATGAGCCTTTGTTGGGAGTAGTCATGTGGAACTGGGGTTGGAAGGTACAAAGGAAGAAGAGCGAGAATGTCTTATAAATAGGTATGAGGCTAAGGAAAGTAACCAGGGCACATATAGTGGTATAGCTCACTTAAGGAAATAAGTGTTGTTAATAATAAGGAATGCTTTTAACTAGTGCGGATAAGAAATTTTACTGGTTGCCTGTTATAAGTCAAATTAAAGTTTATTTCATAAAAGGCCTTTTATTTCTACGAAAAAGCAACTGATTTAAACATTTAATTGACAATACAGGACTACTGACTGAGCTTAGGGTGTAACATAAGTAGCAGAAAAATATTTTATAACAGAAAGGCCTTATTTTATTTTATTGCACACAATCAGGTTAACAAAAATGAGGTACAGTGTTAATATGGGTCATGCTTTGCAGGCGATTGAACGATTTTATTAAATGTAAATTCTTCATCTCTGTTACCAACTGTTTTGTTTGTGGCTTGCTTTGAAGCATTAAACTATTTGATGATACTTTATTGTTTCTTCCTGACTACTCCTCCCACGTCTTAAGATTTCTTGGTTTCACTCTTGGACTGCTACTCATCAAAAATCAGATGGATTTATCATTTATGTAAAGTACATTTTTAGTTGGGTATTTAGTATGTATGTATGTATGTTGGGTATGTATGGGTATGTGTGTGTGTGTGTGTGTGTGTGTGTGTGTGTGTGTGTGTGTGTGTGTGTGTGTGTGTGTGTGTGTGCATGTGTGAGTGGCTGTGTGTATGCAGAGGTCATGTCACATAGTGACGTTTTGACATATAAGCAAAGATATTGAAATTTACATTTAATTCTAAAAAAGATAGTTTAGCAATGAGTTCTTTTCTTTATGTATAATGAAAAAAGCTGATTGCTTTTCCATTTGTTTGTGGGTCTCCTAGCACTGAATTCAGCTGTAATAGTTTATGAGAGGGGCAGTGTATAAAGAAGTTGATGTCACAGTATCATTACGAGAGGGGCGGTATATAAAGACAGTGGTGTCACAGTATCATTCCCATTAAACACTGCCTGATGCATTTTGCTGTATGATGTCAGTGAAGGCAGCAATGAGCAGCAGGGAGGTAAAAGCTGTACGGGAGTGTCCAGATTTCCTGTATAATAAGCATAAGCTGGTCTTATACATTGATTACAATTCTAATGTGTTTACATATACAGTTACTGAGATTTTACTGATACTCTGTATTCTTCTTCATTTTTAATCCAGCCTTTATAGTGTACATTTAAAAAAATATTCTTTTAAGTACTTTGCTGCTTCCTGTCAGTATCTGAGTCTGCGGTCTCACTGCACTGCATTTTAAGATAATTTCATTTATGAATTTGTTGCTGCTTGTGATATGTCATGTAGCTTGTGGTAAAACAGTGTCTGTCACTGCGAGCTGGCATTTACAGATGAGTGGGCAACACAGGCATGAATGGCAAAACTGACATTTGTACCTGAAACATTGTGTGAGTGAGTAAGTGTGTGAGTGAGTGAGTGAGTGAGTGAGTGAGTGAGTGAGTGAGTGAGTGAGTGAGTGAGTGAGTGAGTGAGGTGTACCTCAACTAAAGCATTTAGATGTTTTATAAAGCCACTGTTCTGGCCACTGCAACTGGTTAAAACAAGCAAGGGACCATGGACTACAAAATGAAAGGGAACAGCTAAAAAAGGGTACTAATATTGTTACCAGGAACTCCAAAAATACTAATTTAGGATGCTACCATTCTAGTTTTGTGGACAGAGAGCATTAAAAGAAATGGAAAGATAGCACATTTTTCATGTCATATGGGCATAGTTCTTTATGGGAGGAAAAACAAGCTTTGCATAAGACAAATTATGCCTGAATGGTTGCCCCTTCCATTTCATTTTGGGACAGTACAAGTTATAAAGTAACTCTAACAACTTAGAATGATGCAGTGGCCTTAGCAATGTACAGAAACTGTAGTCAAACCTTTGTGTTTCGTCAGCACCTGACAATAATTGCCCTTTACTGACTTTTGTATACAGTGTTAAGCAGTAATTATTTTTTTAGCAGTTGGTGCAGGTCATTGCTGTTGTTCACACATTAGATGCTTACTTCTCATTTTATTTAGTTGTAATATTTCATTAAGATTTTCTGTGTACTCTGCTGCCCACAGTTACATTGGTATGTGTCATCATGGATATCTGCAGTTTTGTTTGAGAATAAATTTGTTTCCTGTCATTTGTCCATCTCTTAAAGACTATATGGAATCACCTGTATTACATTTCAAAACATCCTTTGAATGGTTGGAATTCTCATAGTAAATGTAGTTGACCTCTACAAAAAAACATAAAAACTGAGTTTTTAATGTTTAAAAACAGTAATACAAAAATTGTACTTTCTTTGACCGTAGCTTCAATGCCTCCTGTGACTAACGTCATCATGCCTGGCAGTGTGAGGATGCAGTCTTGGTGGTCAATGTATTCATTCTACTCAGAAAATTTAAATATCTGAACAATTTTCAGATCAGACATTTTGGAAGCGAGTAATATTTAATGAGAATGTGAAGTTATTCATTATTTATTTATTTTTATTTACATTTGTTAACCGGGGGTGTCTGACTGAGCCAAAAAAGCCCTTTTTTAGCAGAGGCCTGGGGAGAAAAGCTCCACATAGAAAAATTCCAGATACATTTAGACATGATCAGTATACACACAAATTACAAAAGACATGTTTTTACAGTGGTATGCAGCACATCAACAGTTACAGTGGAGAGAACAAACAAAAAAAAATATTTAAAAATGAAGGTACTTAATAGATTTGTGGTGTACAGCTGAAATTTAGAACATAGAATACATATATAGTACACAGGTATAGTACATACATTGTAGATTAATTAAATAATTAATTAAAAATTAAATTAAAATTAACTAATTAAATATTAGTTAACAGTGCCTTTTTTCTTGCATTCTTATTTTTTATTAAGCATTTTCATTTTGTTTTCCACTGAGTTCAGCAGTCAAAACCAGTGGGGTCAGCAGTATAGAGGAAAAAGACATACCTGTTTCCTTGTGACAGCAAGACAGAGCAAGATTACCTTTAAATGGGAAATGGGAAAGTCAACTTGAATATCAGCCCAACTTTGCAAATTTACAAAATTTAATAAACTGTAAAAGTATACAAATACTATATTCGTATCTGTTAACTGTCCAGATTTTCACAAAATGTCCATATTATTGCCTCATATTTTTAGTCAGTTTCTCATAAAATTTGTAGTTTGTTGGCAAATCGCTGAGGATTGGAATCACTAAATGATATGAATTTGAGTTTCAGACTTTATAAATGCAGAAAATGCATGTTAACAAAATCCTGTTATTTTAACAACTTCCTAGGGTTGTAAAGCCAATGTTTAAAATGTGACCTTATTTTTGGGCTTTTGTTCCCCCATTGTTTTAGACTTTGTGCAGATTTCTTGTGTTAAGAGATTGAGAGGTATGGCTGTGTTGCATGCAGACTTAAAGATCTTGTGCAAACGCAGCTTCTGAACTGAGCAAAAAGTTGTGTTTGCTTATGATCTTTAAGCCTGCATACAGCATAGCAAATGTACTTTTTTTTTCACAAAGATTTCAGTCAACAAGTTTTGCAATGTATAAATACACGGTAATCAAAGTGGATTGAAGAACCTGTGGCTAAACTGTCCTTTTTAAAGAAATGCATTTAATTTGTGAGACATGTTTTTTTCTTTTGAAAACTATGTTTTCTAAAGTTCAGAACTGCAAACTTGAGAACATTTTTTCCTAATCTCTTTAGGTGAATTCTATCAGATTGTAACCCGTAGAGGGAAACGGATCTAACAGCTTCTCCCTCCTGAGATAAGAGATGCTAAAACATTTACCATCTTCTAGGTTCATAGGTTGGTACTAGGCTATCAGCCCTAAGGCCTATGCAAGCCTAGCCATAACAATTCCCTGGAAATTTTTTCCCACAATATTTACTTCTCTGGGCCCCTGTCTAGCAGGGTGACTGACATGATCCCCGGGGTGAATTTCCTATCTCCCATCCAATCATCAAGGTTCCTTTTGAAGAGAGCCAATGAGGCGCTCTGTTTGACATGTATGGGCAGTCTATTCCAGAGTATGGGGAGTCTCTGGGTCAGGAACCTATCCCTCCAGCATGTTTTGTTCATTGTGATGATAAGGTTTAGATCCCTGGAGCGTGTGGCTCTGAGGGATTGGGATTTCTTTAAGTGGAGCATGTCCAACAGCTCAGGGTTTGACGTGGCCTTGTATGTTAAGCAGAGATCGCCTCTGCGTAGACGATATGCCACAGAGTATAGCTGGAGTTTTTTTAGACGGTCAGCATATGGCATCTGCTTTAGGCCTGTGATTCTTTTAGTGAGGTATTTCTGTGGCCTATCCAGCTGTTGCAGATGTCTTGTGAGGTACATACCAAATGGGGCATTATACTCTATAATGGGTCTAATGAGGGATGAGTACAGTGGACAATGACCTCCTTTTTTCTGGATGAAAAGCCCTTAGTGATGAGGTGTGCCATGTAGAAGGATTTCCTGACTGTTGCGGCGATGTGGTTATCGAAAGTGAGACCACTGTCCACTTGTGTCCCTAAGTCTCTCATCACACTTTCGATGTTTAGTGTCCTGCCACCTATGTGGTAGTTCATGGGTACATGTTTTTTTCCAAAGGGGATAACTATACATTTCTTGGCATTAAGCTTGAGCCCATGGCTCTGACACCAGGCATCTGTTTCTGTAAGGCCCTTTTGTAGAATATCCACATAATTTGGGGATTCAATAATGGCTCCCAGTTTGCAGTCATTGAGTCTGCAAACTTTGTTAGCCAGAGTCCCTTAGTGTTGGCCTGTACTTCAGAGAAGTAGATGCCAAACAAGAGTGGTCCCAGGACTGAACCCTGAGGTACTCCACTTGTCACTTGTCTGGAGCTGGATTTGGAGTCGGCTACTTTTACAATCTGGGTTCTGTCAGTAAGCCAGTTGGCAACCCATCGAGTGACGTAGGGATGTATGCCCAGCTTAGTAAGTTTATCTATGATTCCAGAGTGGGGGGGGTGGTGTCGAAGGCCTTGGCAAAGTCCAGATAGGCTGTGTGGACCACCTTACCCTCGTCCACAGCTCTGGAGACCGATTCGAAGAAGTCGATCAGATTCAGGAGACAAGATCGGCCTTTCACAAACCCAAACTGGGTGGAGTCCAGTGTCTGGAGGGTGCCAATGTCTTTGTTTATAAGTTCCATGATAATGCGTTCCATGCCCTTGCAGATCAGGCTTGTCAGACTGATGGGACGGTAGTTCCCGGGATCCAAGGCGGATCTTCCCTTGTGGAGTGGGATAACTGTAGCTGTGCTCCACTCAGTGGGCACGAAGCCTGAGGTGAGGCTATGATTAAACATGACACTTAGGTGGGGTGCCAGTTCATTTTGTTGTTCATGTAGTACACAGCCTGGGATGTCATCTGGTCCCATGGATGCTGTATTCTTAGCTTTGGAGAGTGCTGTTTCTACCTGTGTGGCTGTGATTATCGGAATTTGGCAATCTTTTGGTATTGAGATGGGCCCTTTAGGGGTGAGGGGGGAGTGAAGCTGGCACTAAATCAATCTGCCAGGATAATGGCAATATCCTTGGGATCAGTATATTTAATGCCATTCTGTTGTAGCTCAGAGCAGATCTGAGCATTGCCATTTAGATTATTGACATAACTATAGAATGCCTTGTGGTTGTCTTTGGAATCTTTGGCAATTTTATTTTCGTAACTAGATTTTGAGGATTTTATGAGGAATCTCAGCTTCTTACTGAGGCTGGTGAGGGAGTTTTTTGCATCCTGGGATTTTCCTCTTTTCTGCAACAGTTTCTTCCTTCTGTTGTATAGTTTGTTTATAGCAGGGGACCACCAGATTGGCTTCCTTTTTTTGGAGAAGAACATCTTGGTTCTATTTGGGATGGCACGATTCATGCACGAGTGGATGTGCTCATACAGTGCCTTAGTGTAGGATTCTGCAGTCGAACTTCCAGATCCCGTCTGCGTGGGTGTTGTGAAGTTTGTCACTTCTGACTTCAGTAGCATGAAGTTGGCTTTGGAGAAGTTTTTTAAGGAGGTTTCCTTACTGGGGGGTGGGGGGTGTGATGTGGATGTCAAGGGTGATTTGCTTATGATCAGACCTGACCAATGAGGGGGTGACCACTGGTGTGAAGCATCTGTCTCCCAGATTGGTAATGACCAGGTCTAGGATATTGGAGCCCCTGGTGGGACAATGGATTAGTTGATGCAGGGCGTTGGAATTTATGAATTCCAAGAACCGTTGGGAAAAGGAGTTGGTACTCAAGTAGTTTTCCCAATTAATGGCAGGGTAGTTGAAATCACCTAGTATTAGGGTGTTCTAGCATCATCATTTTATTTTTCTTTTTTTAATGAGAAAATGTTGAAAATGCTAATTATTGAGCTTTCTAGGTGGTCATCTTAGTTTTTCATTGTATATTTATATTTATTTTATTTTGACCACATACATGATTGGGACTGCTCTGGTCCCTTTTCAGCCATCAACTAGTTAAAGGGAAAAAGAAACAGTATACAAAAGAATGTACAGAAACATACACTAAATAATAACAGTGTCTGTAACATACACTATGAAGAAACCAGTCAAGTACCTGAAAGTGCAGGAGATCAGCAATAGACAAAGTAGGGCAGCCATTCTAAAACAAATACTAAATGTAATACAAGTAAAAAGAAATTAAACCTTTAAAGTTAGAACTCAGACAGAAATGAAACAGCTTGCAAATTATGCTGGAAATATGATAAAATAGTTTAGGCAGAAATGTTACAGCTTGTAAATTATGCTAGAAATATGTTAAAATAGTTTGTTTACTGTGGAGAGGAGAGACATGACAAACTAGCCTACCACCAGTGAGCAGTAACTAGAATACAGAAAAGTATATTATTTATATATGTTGCTACGAGGTAAACAGGAGAGAATAGAAGAGGTTGGAAAAGGTTGCTGTTTAAACTGATAAAGAGAGCACATAGAATAAACAGTAGGCTGATAACTTCTTGAAGTTTAAGAGATTTGTTAAAGTGTCAACAACAAAGACAGGAGGGATATGCAGGGAGAGAGCTGTGCAAACAGTGATGGATTAGGCAAGCGCTAGAGCAGTGTTCATTGCAACAGGAGACCTGTTTAGGCAGTTCCTTAATTTACCCTTGAAAGAAGAAAGGATAGGAAGACAGCGAGCCCTATGAGGACTTTTGGTCCATATTGTGCGGGCCGTAAAAGCGGATTGAAGTGAGTAGTTAGTGACCCTAAAAGTGTTTGAATAGAGGCTATTAGAGTAGAAGGGGTCTAGAGCAGGGAGTTATGACCACACAAGGGGCAGAGATTAAAGTTTAATGATCTTGTCTTTAAGGGTGGCATGGGTAAAAGTAGTTGAGTGGGTGACTGGTAGGCACTGCCATTAGAGAGGGCAAGGCAGCAATATTCGAATTTTGGGATATGTACCATGAAGTGACAAATTTTGTTTGGGCAAGTATGAAATTTAGACTTTTTTGTTTGTTGTCTGCTAGTATGGGGACCCCATATTTTAGGAAAGGGAGGATGGCACATTTCCCAACAATAAGACAGGCTTTGTTGGTTAAGAATTTAGTAAAACAATATCAACCTTTATGCTTGGAGGGTGATTTTACCCTGGCAGGCTCAACATGATGGTTAAACAAAACTGAGGTGTCCCTAACCTGAGATATTTAAACAAAAAATGTTTTCAAGAGCAGTGATAGTCCAGTCATATTCTACAGTCGCACTCCTTGCTGAAGAGTGTTACTTTTGTTTTGGTGACATTCATTGCTAGATATTTAAGCAATAACTGATGAGTGGGTGTGGGCATATGAGGATTTACCGATGGTTGGTGTGGTTTGATCGTGAGAACGAAGCCCGAGTGATTAAGCACACCCAACAGTGGGTATATCTTCAAATACCCACACCCACAGGTCAGTTATTGGTATTATGCAATGACATTATTTAAGAATGAAATTGCTTACTTTTCTTAAATAATGTCTTTGTATAACAACGCCATAGTGTTCCTGTGCGTTGTTTCCTCATTTTCCGGGTTTGCTAATGTACTGAGCATGCATATGTAAATTACTTTCCCACACTTTCAGAGTACATCAGTGCTATTGAAAACAAGCAGCAAAGAAAGGAAGATCTCCACTGATTTTGTAATCTGTAAAATCTGGACAGTTTAGAGGTATATCAGAGAGAGAGAGAGAGAGAGAGAGAGACAGGGCAGAAATACAAGGAAAATCGGGTATGTTTCTTTAGTTTTGCAGAATTTACCTGATTTTTCTTGTATTTCTTGTGCTCTTCATGCATACCTCTCAACCTCTTAGCTCAAGAAATGTGGACAAAGCCTTAAATAATGGGGAACAAAGGCCACAGAGTAGGGACCTATTGTAAATGTTGCTCTTATAAACTTAGAAAGCTGCTAGAATAACAAGGCTTGGGTTATCGTGCATTGTCTGAAGGATATGAAGTCAGAAACTGAAATGTGTGTCATTATTTAGTGACTTTACTCCTAAGTGATTTGTCGGGAAACCATACATTTTACGAGGAACAGACCAAAAATGTGAGACAAAAATCTGTAATCTGTGAAAATCTGGACTGTTGAGACATACGCCTCCATACCATATACTAATAGAAGAAAGTCTGGCTACTGAGTGGTACTTCAGTGACCAGAGTTTTGTCTATTGGTATATGCTTGATTTACAATGGGTATACTGGTTGGATGTGCACATTTTTGAATAGCAGTGAGCTATCACTGTATAACTGGACTTATGTCATGATGATAGTATGTCTAGGACAATCAGGATATTGGCCTTAATGACATCAGAAGAATCAAATCTGGTGATGATGATATCATAGGTTCATAGGTAGTTACTAGGCTATTGGCCCTGGGGCCTATACAAGCCCAGCCAAAAAGGTACCCTGGCTTTTGCCACCCAAGAAAATTATTTTCCTGTGCCACTGTCGAGCAGAGCCACAGAGGTGATCCCCAGGGTGAATTTCCTATTTCCCATCCAATCATCAAGATTTTTCTTGAAGAGTGCTAATGAGGAGCTTTGTTTGATATAGATAGGTAGTTTATTCCAGAGTATGGGAAGTCTCTGGGACAGGAATCTATCCCTCCGGCATGTTCTGTTTATTGTGGTGACAAGGTTTAGGTCCATAGAGAGTGTAGCTCGAGGGATTGGGATTTCTTTAAGTGGAGCATGTCCAACAGCTCTGGGTTTGACATAGCTTTGTATGTTAGGCAGAGATCACCTCTGAGTAGGCGATTTGCGACGGAGTAAAGCTGGAGTTTTTTGAGACTGTCTGCATAGGGCATCTGTTTGAGGCCGGTAATCCTCTTTGTGAGGTATTTCTGCTGCCTTTCCAGTTGTTGTAGAACAAAGTATAAAAGCTGATGTCAAAGGTCCTGAGAGTAAGATTTCTGTTGACAAAAATGGTGTACAGTAGAGGTCCAAGAACTGATCCTTGTGGGATCCCTTTAATCAGACTAAAAGTCTTGGATAGGGTGTTTTCAATGCAGAACCTGGCAAACCTACTGCTTAGGTAGGTATAAAGAAAGTTAGTGCATGAAGTTCCAATTTCATGAGCTCTGAGCTCATCAAAGGTGTGGCAGATGGAGTGTAAGACCTCAGTAAGATTGATAGAAATGGCACATGTAAACATACCTTTATCTGTGCCAAAATAGCTTATGTTGGATAGAGAAAGGATGATAAAATATCTGTGCCTATGCAGAAAGCCACATTGAGAGTGGTCAAGGAGCGGTCATAGACGTTATGGAAAATAAGGTATATATATATATATATACATATGTATATATATATATATATATATATAAAATGCACTGGGATTTGACTGTTTCATGTTGGATTCTACTCATTGCTAGGAAAATGGTAATGAGGCAGAGGTTAGGGAGGGTGTTACCAGTCACTGATTTTGGAATTGGAATAATAGTTGAGGATTTCCAAAGGTCTGGGAACAAGCCAGTAGACAGAGACAGATTTATGATATGGATGGTGGGAGAGCAAGTGAAGGTGTCACAGCCCTTTATAAACCTTAGGTATAGGTTATCAACACCTTAGTGGCCATAAGAGAGGACACTTATCAACACCTTGGTGGCCATAAGAGGGGACACTCCTAAGGAGTTCAGTGATATCTTGTATAATGTTAGGGAGAAGGAGAAACTGAAAGGGAGTGCAAACTCCAAGACCGTTGTTGAAGTAGGAGTAATATTTTTGGGGTGAGACCCGGACTTTATGCAGGTTAGCTGGAAAGCCACCATAGACATTTCATGTAAAGGAGGGGTGATGACTAGTGGCAAAGGTATTCCTGAAAGTGAACTGATTTCTTTGCAGTGGTTTACTATCAAATGGCTGAAAATCAAAAGACTGAATCCAAAAAGACTTAACATTTAAAATATTGAATGATGGAATTTGCCCCTTCTCCACTGTTGTGCAGTCTTGGAGTTGGTATATGTATTTAGCAGGGTGTGTACCCCCCCCCCCCACATGAGGGGATCAGGGGGGCTTGCTCCTTGCATTAAAATGTATTCTATATTTTGAATTGTCCGTCGTTTTGGGATTCAGTCTTTTGATTTTCAATCATTTGATAGTAAACCCTTTGCAGTAATATTTGGGGTTCTGATTGATAGTGTCTACTTTTCCTTCTGGAAGGTGGCCTGTGCAAATACGGAGGTGTTTGCAGTTGTTCCTAGGCACTATTTAAATATCCTAGTTTCACTTACTACCTGAAATTCTGAAGCTAGTCCAGACTTTGTCTCAGAATATTAAGTGTGTAAGGCATTTTTTTTGGTTAAACCAGTGCTAAGCTTGGTGCCAAATGTGCCTGGTTTTGATAAGAAAATGGGCTTGCTGTAGTGGTAGGAGTACGTTAGGAAATGTTGCGTTTTAGGATTCGTCCTAGTGGGTCCCAACATTTCATATGGTTACCTAGTCAGAACCCATTCAAGGATGGTGTAGTTCTCTGAATTTGAGTTTGGCTTAGTATGAATGGTGACCAGTTGCTGGAGATGAAATGCAAACAAACGGATACTCAAAACAAAATGGGTGTTTTTTTTTTCCTGTGCATGTTGAAGCCCATCTATATGTGGAACATGGACAGTAGGCTGTCCTCAGTTATTTTCTTTCATGTTAGGAGTGGAATATAATGTGGCTAAGTTATTTTTCAAGTGATTACCCATTTTGCACTCACACTGCATTCTGTTTCATGCTCAAGTTTATTAAATGAAGATTTTTATGAATTGGCATTGGCAGTCCAAGTGCCTGACAGCAAGAAGCCAAGCATTGCCACTAGTTGTCAAGCATGATCAGTGACTGCTGAAGAAACGACTTTCTGCTTTAGGCTGCTTCACATATGAATGATCAATGTACAGTCATACACAAAGCATTGCTCTATCACAACTGACTGAAAATGTTTCTATCACAACCCACCTGCAAAGATCATAGTAAGCATGTTTGTAGTGGGTACAATAACCCCTACACCTTCTGAACTTTTAGGTGAAAATGTTACATTCTGAAAGTGTGGAGAAAGAGAAGACTGTGCATTAAAACACTCAGGGATCTTACACAGTGATCACCTGTGTGCATTAAAACACTCTCGGATCTCACACAGTGATCACCTGTGCCTAATAGTCCTGCTTCAGATCTGTACTTAAGAAGGATGTCGGCCTGTTGTGTTCAAGGAGACTGTCAAATGGAGCTTGATCGCAAACCTTATTAATTTTCAGATTATGGTCCAGAAACCTTACTAGTCTTGAGATTATTTTATTCTAGAACTTTCTGTTCAATTACAGGTTAATCCACTTAAACTGAATAAGCACAGTTTGCACTGAGATTTGATTTTTTTTCAATAGACATAAAATACCTTTAATTATGTTTGCTAAGAGACCGTGCACAATTAATGCTCCCCTCACTTATGGAAATAAATATTTCTTCCTTTTTGACTAGTCTGTATAAGAAAGGATGGCAGCGAATGATGCAGTCCTCCTGGGAGTAGTGCAGTTCTCTCCCTATCCATGTTCATATTCATTAGCATTAGATTATAAAAAAAAAAATGTAATTTTGCCATTCTTTCAGAAAAGAACAAGTAGTTCAGCTAATTGAGAGTGGAAATAAGAGTCCTAAAAAAGTAGAAGTAAAATAATGGCAGCATGAACTGTCTTGTCAGTGCTCGGGGGATCTGCTGAGAAAAACAGGTAAGACATTCACGATGACCTCTGAATGGATAATAACATGCATGTTGTGAAGAGTGGCTCTCATGCAGCTGCAGGAGGAAAATAATGTCATATGCTAGAATCAGGGACACTTTCTGCACTTTTCTTTTTCTCTTGCCTCCATTGTTAATCTTTAGTCCTTTCCCCAGTGAATTCTCCTTTAGAGAGTTGGAGAAGGTACATCAATATAGTGACCAGAGAGGAAATGTTTTATTTATGATTTAGGGAATCATTCTCAGATGGGGAGGAATCCTCTCTGACTTGGGGGCAGAGATGCAATGAGTCCTCTGACTTTTCAGTTAAAAGTACACAAAATGCTTGCACATTGAAATAAACCAACCAAAGGACAGTAACAGTTTAACAAAGTACAGTATTTGTTAAGTATAGTTTTCAGCATGCCTTGTTTTGTCATTCCCACCTATGTGCTAGACCTCTTAATCACATGAACCCTAAGTTAAAGCAGACTGCTTTTCAGTAATGCAGAGAATTAAACAATACGTATGAAAAGAGGTGACAATATCCTCATTTAGCTTAATGAGACAGTGACCACAGACTTTTTTTGTATGGTTCACTTTCCTTAGAACAAATACTTGAATCCCGAAAGATTTTAATGTAAATGTAAGAAAGTTTAGTTGGATTGGCTGTTTAAAATGTTAGCTGTGTTTGAAGGAGTTGGAGACAAGTAGATATGGTGGTTTAAGGTGTGTGTTTTTTGGGCATGTGCTTAGGACACCCAAAAAATATAAGGAGGTGTAGCTCAAGTTATGTCTACTCAAACAATTATTTTCAAGTACTCAAAAAGTAATTCACTCAAAAACCCCAGCTAAGATGCTAAGAACAACAACCACTCTGCAGATGTGAAGTTAACCAAATGTCGCCTCTGTTAAAATTCAAACTTTATTCAAAAAGACCACAGAATAACAAAGTAGAACTGAGCACTTTCATCCATTACAAGTGGGACTTCATCAGAGTTCACCAGAGTCATCAGAGAGAAAACTCTGCTTTGTTTTAACAGAGGAACCTTTTGGTTATCTTCACTTCCACAGAGTGGTTGTCATTCTTAGCGTACTAGCTGGAGTTTTTGAGTTGGTTACTGTTTACAGCTGTTTGTGTACACAAAATGTAATGTTGGATAAATACAGACTTGTTATGTATTGTATCCAAATTCATTTAAAGTGTTATGGGATTAAATCCATATTCTGTAGTTCTCCTACTTCTCAAGGAAGGCTCAAGGGTTCATTTTCCAACTCTATACCCCTGCCCATTCTGTCAGCTATCATCAATAAACAATGTTTTATTTATCACAAAATGATCTCCTGACCTCTATACAGCACAGATGCTGACATTGTCATAGAATCACTACTGCTTTACTTGTCCTTACTGGTGATGTAAGTGATGAGTTGAGTAAAGACAGAATACCTGCGGCCCCATTCTTAGACCTGTGCAAAACATTTAATACTGTAAATCACTGTTCTTTTAAACCATTTCTTGCCATTGGAATACAGTCCAGTGAAATGTATTTGGTTTTCTAGATATTTGTGTAACAGACAAGACAGTGTACAATGGGAGTATGTTCTGTCAACATCTCAAGTTTTAAAATTCATGGTGTTCTCTAAAGGGTAACCTTGCCCCCCCCCATTCTAACAACATGCATGTCTTATCTGATTCTGTATGACTAAGGATGCAGCTTAGTTCTTTACAGTCTAAAGTACACTAGAGGTTGGGATGACGGTCTTCTGACAGGAATCAATAGTCTCCAGTAGTGGTTAAAGAACACATGACTCTTAATAAGTACTGCAGCTCTAAAAACAACCACAAAGCATTCTATAGCTATGTCAAGAATCTCAATGGGAACACTCAGATCTGCTCTGAGTTACAGCACAATGGCACTAAAAATACAGAACCAACTGATATTGCCAACATCCTAGCAGATAGGTTCAGTGCTAACTTTACCCCCCTCTCACCCCCTAGAGGGACCATCTCTATACCGGAAGAATGCAAAGTTCCTATAATCACGGCTGCACAGGTAAGAAACACACTCTCCAAAGCCAAGAACACAGCATCCATGGGACCTGACAATATCCCAGGCTGCGTTCTACATGAACTGGCACCCTACCTAAGTACCATGTTCAATCATAGCCTCACCTCAGGCTTTGTACCCACTGAATGGCACACCACGACGGTTATCCCACTCCACAAAGGGGAGCCACAACAGACCCTGGGAACTACCGCCCCATTAGCCTGATGAGCCTGGTCTGCAAGGCCATGGAACGTATCATTGTGGAACTCATAAACAAAGACACTGCTAATCTCCAAACTCTGGACACTACCCAGTTTGGATTTGTAAAAGGCAGATCATGTCTCCTAAACCTGATTGACTTCTTTGAAGCAGTCACCAAAGCCATAGATGAGGGTAAAATGGTTTAAACAGCTTATCTAGATCTCGCCAAGGCTTTCGACACCATCCCCCACTCTGGAATTATAGATAAGCTCACTAAACTAGGTATAAATCCCTATGTCACAAGATGGGTTGCCAACTGGCTCACGGACAGAACCCACACTGTGAAAGTAGCGGATTCCAAATCCGACTTCAGACCAGTGACAAGTGGAGTACCACAGGGTTCAGTCCTGGGTCCTCTCCTGTTTGGTATCTACTTCTCTGAAGTGCAGGCTAACACAGAAGGTCTTTGGCTAACAAAGTTTGCAGATGACTGCAAACTAGGAGCCATAATCAAAACTCCTAACGATGTGGACAAACTACAAAAGGGCCTCACTGAGACAGATACCTGGTGTCAAAGCCATGGCCTGAAGCTCAATGCCAAAAAGTGTATTGTCATCCCCTTTGGTAAAAACTCTGTAACCATGAACTACCACATAGCTGGTACTCTACTTAATGCCGAAAATGTGAAACGAGACCTTGGGACACAGTTGGACAGTAGTCTCTCCTTTGATAATCACATCGCCACAGTGGTCAGAAAATCCTTCTACATGGCTCATCTCATCACAAAAGGATTCTCATCCAGAAAAAAAGAGGTCATTGTTCCCCTCTACTCATCACTCATTAGACCCATTATAGAGTACAACGCCCCTTTTGGTATGTACCTCACAAGACATCTACAACAACTGGAAAGACCACAGAAATACCTCACAAAGAGGATTACTGGCCTCAAACAGATGCCCTACGCAGACCATCTAAAAAAACTACAGCTTTACTCCATCGCATATCGCCTACTCAGGGGCGATGGCTGCCTAACATACAAAGCTAGGTCAAACCCAGAGCTGTTCGACATGCTCCACTTAAAGAAATCCCAGTCCCTCCAAGCTACACGCTCTAGGGACCTAAACCTTGTCACCACAATAAACAGAACATGCTGGAGGGATAGAGTCTTGTCCCAGAGACTTCCCATACTCTGGAACAGACTACCTATTTATGTCAAACAGAGCTCCTCATTAGCACTCTTCAAGAAAAATCTTGATGATTGGATGGGAAATGGGAAATTCACCCCAGGGATCACTTCTGTGGCTCTGCTCGACAGGGGCACAGGAAAATAATTTTCTTGGGTGGCGAAAGCCAGGGTACATTTTTTGGCTAAGCTTATATAGGCCCTAGGGCCAATAGCCTAGTACCTACCTATGAACCTATGAAACCAAATTATGGCATTTACTCCAATTACTAAGATACTCTTATTAAAGTGTACTCTTTTGATTGAGGAAATGGCACATCTAGTGTTCTAACCATTAAAAAGGGAGAGGTGTAGGTGTATTACTAAATAAGTCTATTTCCCATGATACAACTGTACGGTATAAATGACAGTATAATGTCATCTGAAATCATAGGTCTATGCCTCCTCTCTTCCAAGCGGGCAGTTTGATTTTAAAAGTTTGCTTTCTTCGCTTCTTAATTCATTCAGTATGTATATATGTTAGATGCTTGTAAGTGTTCATTCCCATGGTTACTTACAATACATCATGGGCAACAGTAGAATGTAAATGCAGTCTGTCTCACTGTACTCAGCTTATGTACTGCAGGATGCCATAAGTCCCATATCCCAAAGCTACTGGGTAATGCAGGGTACAGTTAGACTCATGCCAGACAGTATTGGGTGCTGCAGAATGACAGAGATCCTGTGACCAGACAGTATAGTGCAGGGAACTGTAAGCCTCATGATCAAAAGCTATTGGATACTGCAGGGTACTGTAAATCCAGTGACCAGAAGATATTGGATACTGCAGGGTACCTATGACCTGACTCTGTTGGATACTGCAGGGTACCATAAGTCCTATGACCTGACTCTGTTTGGTAGTGCAGGGTACCATAAGTCCTATGACCTGACTCTGTTGGATACTGCAGGGTACCATAAGTCCTATGACCTGACTCTGTTTGGTAGTGCAGGGTACCATAAGTCCTATGACCTGACTCTGTTTGGTAGTGCAGGGTACCATAAGTCCTATGACCTGACTCTGTTTAGTAGTGCAGGGTACCATAAGATCTATGACCTGACTCTGTTTGGTAGTGCAGGGTACCTAAGTCCTATGACCTGACTTTGTTTGGTAGTGCATGGTACCATAAGTCCTATGACCCGACTCTGTTTGGTAGTGCAGGGTACCATAAGTCCTATGACCTGACTCTGTTTGGTAGTGCAGGGTACCATAAGTTCCATGACCTGACTCTGTTTGGTAGTGCAGGGTACCATAAGTCCTATGACCTGACTCTGTTTGGTAGTGCAGGGTACCATAAGTCCCATGACCTGACTCTGTTTGGTAGTGCAGGGTACCATAAGTCTTATGACCTGACTCTGTTTGGTAGTACAGGGTACCATAAGTCCTATGACCTGACTCTGTTTGGTAGTGCAGGGTACCATAAGTCCTATGACCTGACTCTGTTTGGTAGTGCAGGGTACCATAAGTCCCATTGCTAGAAGCTGCTGGATACCACAGCCTTTTTTAGACCATTTGATTTGGTATTCATGAACTTTAGTATAATAAAGTTTCGTTAGGCTTTTGGTAATTGTCTACTTTATTAATTTTTATTTCCTGTTTCTTAATTATGTAGGTTCATGGACCCTTTTCAGCCACAATGGCCAGGGTAAATTCAATATATATAATTTAGTGTAACTTACTAAGCAGCATGTTTTTAGGAAGAAAACCTGCACTGACACAAGGAGAATCATGTAAATGCCAAACAATGACCACAGATTAGGATCGAAGCCCAGACCCAGGATCTGTGAAGCAGCGATTTTACAACTGAGCTGTCCTAGAGACCTTATTGTAGTGTGTTACTTTTCTGTGTTATGGGTTGTCATCATAAAACTATTTATTAAGTTTTACATTTTATTGTAGAAAGCAGCCCTAGCCAAGCAGTCACAACTGTGGAGGTGGTATGGTGACATGGGTGGGAAGCATTATTGTAGCATGACAGCTTTCAGAAGACCTAAATTGATGATGGTGCTGGCAGTAGTTGTAGTGATATGAAAATAAGGTGTTGGGGGGGGGGGGTATATTGTCTTTAAAACAGCAAGGAGAATTATCACACCTTGTTAGCTGTATAGCACTTTATTTCTGACTGAGGAAAATATATTTGCCTTGAATCTGCAGCATAACAACTATTATATTCAAGAGGTGATGCAAAAACTCAATAAACATAAAATGATACTATTGTTACTGCTAATAATAATAGTAATAATAATGATAATAATAAACTGAACATTAGAAGTGTGGCATTGCTGAGTGCCCTGAATGCTGTCAGTTAAAGCAGAGAAGCAAAAATATCTGTGCTGCAGATGTACAGTGCAGAGACTGTCATCTGAAATCTGGCAGCCAATTGTTTGCACTGCATTCATCATGCAGTCACATGGTTATGCTGCTGACATGTGATTCAAGTATTTAAATACTTCAGTGTGTGTGTGTGTGTGTGTGTGTGTGTGTGTGTGTGTGTGTGTGTGTGTGTGTGTGTGTGTGTGTGTATTAATAACATGAGACAGTAAAACATATGCACACAGTGACTAAATACAAAACATGCAGAGAACTATACTTAACTATTACTTTTCGGTTGACATTTACCATTGTCAGCCAGAATCTACAACCCCAGAAATGTATAAATAACCATTGAGTCTGCACTGCCCTCTGAATGAGTAACTGTGAATTATGTGCTTATCTGTAGATGCCTTTAGTAATTACCTGCATAATCTTTTATAGGAAACTATGTCAGTCTTCTTCCTTACATGTATGCTTGATAAAATATTATTCATGTCAGACTTCCTTACATCAGCCATGCATTTCCTAATCCACTGTTTACTTTTGCGGCTGTGAATAAAGCATGCAGCATGCTGCCCCAGTGTTCTGGTGATGATATGTTACTTTTTCATTAACATGTTAGAGCTGCTGCAGTTTTTGCACTTAAAAGTGCCTTTTGACAGTCTCATCACACCTGAGTTGTTCATGTCTGAATGTTTGCATGAACAATTCTTTTAAATGGAACATGTGCAAGCACTTGTTTGCAACATCTGCTGACAACTACAAGGTGAGGGTCACTGTCTTCTGACAAAAGGCCGTCTTCAGACTATAGAATGCTAGATTAGAGTCACCAGTTATTTTATACCCAGACTTTGTATGAGACCCTGATAAGTTATGAAAAGCTCTCTTGAGAATTCTTAAGTGGAGGTATGCACTCGTCTGCTAGAAACAGATCTAGCTATAAAAGAGTGCATTTTACACTTGGCCTTTAGTCAACTTCAGTAGCACTAGTCTAGTCTAAAAATATCCATTCTTCTTTCAATTCCAAACATTATTGCAACTCCAAAATAAACAAAACATGCACATTTTGTACAGCAGCTCAAAACATGCAAAGTGGTTAAATATCAGAATGATCTTACAAGTAATATAATTTAGTTTCACAAGTACCCCTGTGTAGTAGCAGGCTGACTTCCCCCTTAACTGTCTTCTTTATTGGCTTTATCTCTTCTGTAACCATTTCTAAGTTATGTTGTTGTTGTTGTGTCTTTCGGCTTTTCCCGGTTAGGGGTCGCCACAGCGGAACTCCGGTCCGCTAATGATTGGAAGTTGATTTTTACGTGCTGAGTTGCCAGCCCTAACGCACAACCTTCAACGAAGGTACACCCATTCACGCATGTCTCCATGTAGAAGACGCTCTAGCTGAGAGTTGAACCGGTCAGCGCCTTACTGTGAGGCGACAACGGTACCGCAGCACCACCACCGCGGATAACCATTTCTTCATAGTTTCATAGTTTCATAGTTTAGTACTAGGCTATCTGCCCTGGGACATTTGTAAGCCTAGCCATAGTGATGTGGCTTTCGCCACCCCATGAAATGGTACAAAAAATGCACAGAATAGATTTAGAATACTGTGCCTCTGACTAGTAGTGACACAGTGAAGGTCCCCTTATATAATAGAATTAGTTTACTGTGCCCCTGTCTAGTAGTGACACAGATGTGACCCCTGGGGTAAACGTACGATCTCCCATCCACTCATCAAGATTTCTCTTGAAGAGAGTCAGTGAGGGGCTCTGCCTAACATGAACTGGGATCTTGTTCCAGAGCATGGGAAGCCTCTGGGTTATGAATCTATCCCTCCAGCATGTCCTATTCATACTTGTGCCAAGGTTTAAGTCTTTAGCTCTCGTGGTTCTGATGGATTTGGATTTTTTGAGGTGGAGCATGTCCATCAGTTCCTGATTGGACATGGCCTTGTACGTCAGGCAGAGATCACCTCTGAGCAGGCGGTATGCTACTGAATAGAGCTGGAGTTTCTTTAGTCTGGCAGAATAAGACATATGTTGGAGACCCTTGATCCTCTTGGTGAGGTACTTTTGTGGTCTCTTCAGCTGTTGCAAATGCCGGGTGAGGTACATACCAAACGGGGCATTGTACTCAATCATAGGTCTGATGAGGGAGGAGTATAGGGGTACAATGACATCCTTGGACCTGGATGTGAATCCCTTCATGATAAGGTGTGTAAGGTAGAATGTTTTTCTAACTACTTTGGCAACGTGGATGTCAAGTGAGAGGTCGCTGTCGACTTGGGTCCCTAGGTCTCTGATTACTTTTTCCATACTCAGTGGGTTGCTGTCTATGTGATAATTTGTGGGTACTTTGTTTTTCCCAAAGGGGATGACTGTACATTTTTTGACATTTAGTTTAAGGCCATGACTCCGGCACCAGTTGTCCATTTCTGTGAGGCCTTTTTGTAGGATGTATGTGTCCGCTGGTGTATCAACTATGGCGCCTAGTTTGCAGTCATCTGCGAACTTTGTCAGCCACAACCCTCCCATGTTTGCTTTAACATCTGAGAAATAGATGCCGAACAAGAGGGGTCCCAGGACAGATCCCTGTGGGACACCACTTGTGACTGGCTTTGAGTCTGACATTGCTCCAGCGATTTTAACTTTATGGGTTCTGTCCTTTAGCCAGTTTGTAACCTATCTAGTGACATAAGGGTTTACGTTTAAGCTGTTGAGCTTATCTATGATGCCTGAGTGGGGTATTGTGTCGAAGGCCTTAGCCATGTCCAGGTAGGCTGTATGGACTGCTTTGCCCTCATCAATGGCTCTAGTGACTGTTTTGAAAAAGTCAACCAGGTTCAAAAGGCAGGATCTGCCCTTTACAAAGCCGAACTGGGTGGGGTCAAGTGTCCGTAGGTCCCCAATGTCTCTGTTTATGAGTTCCATAATGATTCTTTCCATAGCTTTGCAGACCAGGCTGGTTAAGCTTATGGGGCGGTAGTTCCCAGGGTCTGTAGAGGTACCGCCTTTGTGGAGTGGGACCACTGTTGCTGTATGCCAGTGTTCAGGTACATATCCTGTAGTAAGGCTAAGGTTAAATAGTATTTTTATGTGCGGGTTTAGCTCCTCTTGGAGTTCACGTAGCACGCAACCCGGGATACCATCAAGTCCCATTGATGCTGTGTTTTTAGCTTTGTTGAGGGCGGCTCTCACTTGGACATCTGAGATGACAGGGAGATTACATTCAGCCGGGATAAGTATTTCTTCTTTTGGGGGTGAGGGAGGGGAGAAATTTGCACTGAACCTGTCAGCCAGAATGTTGGCAATATCTGTGGGTTCAGTGTATTTTTTGTTGTTTTGAACTAACTCTGAGCATATCTGAGGGTTTCCGCCCAGGTTTCTAACATAGCTGAAGAAGGCTTTGTGGTTATCTTTAGTGATTTTTCTCTCAAAGTTGGCCTTGGATGTTTTTATGAGAGAACGTAGTTTTCTGCTAGTGTTGATCAGATATGTCTTCCCTTTATGGGATTTTGCTCTGTCGTGCAGTAGCGTCCTTCTTTTGTTATACAATTTGTTAATGACTGAGGTCCACCAGACAGGACGCTTGCCTTTGGTGGAGAGGGACTTGGATTTATTTGGGATTGCATGATCCATTAATTCTTGGAGATGTCCATAGAAAGCATTTGTGAAGGATTCGGCATTGTGGGATGTGGTATCCACTGGCCCAGTGGGCTTAAAGGATACCATCTCAGTCTTAAGAAGAGTGAAGTCTGCTTTTGAGAAGTTTTTCACTGTGGTCTTTTGTGCTGGGGGTGGAGGTGGGATATGTATATCCATGGTGATTAGTTTGTGGTCAGATCTCACTAGTGAGGGGTATACCTCCGGTGTGGAGCATTTTGTCCCCATGTTTGTGATGATCAGGTCTAGTATATTATCTCCCCTAGTGGGAGAGGTGACTAGTTGTTCCAGTGCATTTGAATTTATGAATTCCAGGAACCTTTGGGCTAGGGTGTTAGGGCTAGAATAATGTACCCAATCTATGTTTGGGTAGTTGAAGTCTCCCAGTATGATGGTATTTTGTGATACATTCATATCCTCCAATGTCTTCAGGAAGGCTGAGTGAGGTTCCTGAGATTGGGAGGGTGGTCTGTAACATGCTACCAGTTGTATAGCAGTTTTGCCTATGGTTAATTGCACCTGTATGGTCTCCGATGCTTCATGTGTTGCTACTAACCTGGAGGTGTGGGTGTCCTTGATGAATATGGACACTCCCCCTCCCTTTGTGGTTCGGCCCGGGTTTTGGGACCAAAAAGCATGATACGAGGTATAGCCTGGTAGCGCTGGGGTGCTCTCAGGAGCCTTGAACCAGGTTTCAGTTACTGCACAGACGTCGATGTTCTCCATACTGAGGAGTGCATCGAGA
This sequence comes from Protopterus annectens, assembly GCF_019279795.1. Taxonomy (NCBI): domain Eukaryota; kingdom Metazoa; phylum Chordata; order Ceratodontiformes; family Protopteridae; genus Protopterus; species Protopterus annectens. The sequence continues at coordinate 750,840,959 of NC_056743.1, forward strand.
GCCTGCATCTTGAGATTTAGACTTCTGGCGTTGAGCAGCATTACCCTTAGTTTTTTTCCATTTTTGTTTTCTAAGGAGGTGGGTTTGTCTTTTGAGCCTTGCCTAAAAAAGGCACTATGGGGTGGCAAGAACCTTAGCCAATATCTCGAAGCCCAGTGGTGACAGGTGCAAGCCGTCCCTTGCGAAGCAGCGTGGCTTGTCCAACATGTCATCCCAGGCAGACAGACATTGGATCCCCTTAGAATGACACCAGTACTTGAGCCAATTATTAAAGCTGATCATCTTGTCTTTGTATTGTGGCATCATTCTTGGTGAGGGCAAGATGCTATTCAGGGTCAGGGTCATACCAGCCTGGGCTACATAATCAGAGAGCTCCTCTATGTCTCTTTTCATGTAGTCCAGGGAGGTATGTCTCAGGTCATTCACGCCAGCATGGACAATGACGGAATCATATTTGTACTTGCTTTGAAGTGACCTGAGTGCGTGTGTTATGTGGCGGATCCTAGCTCCCGATAGGCAGCTCACAGTCACCCTCTCCTTGTTCAGCCTGGTAAGCGGGACATCAGTGTGTCTGACTATAGAGTCACCTATTACTAGTGTATCAGGCATGGTGTTTGGCCTTAAGGGCTGTGATTGATTGACACACTGATTTATTGAAGTATGTGTTGCATGTGTTTTGTTTTGAGGTGGTGGGTTTTTGGATGTCTGTTTTGGGAGCCTCTGTTGTTTTGGTAAGTTTTTTATTAGAGCCTCCGAGTATGTCTTTGTGTTTTTATGTGTTTGGTTTGCAGTTGTGGTAGGTCTATGTGGGACTGGGTTTGTTGTGTGTCTGGTTACCATCTCCTCCTGTCTGGTCGTGCCAGCCCTGAGTTGAGAGAGTTCAGCCTCCAGTTTGGCTATATAGTTGCATCTCTCACATGTATTTGTGTTTGTTGGGAGGAGGAGAGGGTTGTCTGTGTACATGAGACAATTGTAGCATTGTCTCAAGATACCCAGATTTACCAGCTGAACTGGAGTGGACGCCAGAAATCTAATAATAATGATAATGGCTTTATTGTATTTCCTTGCTTCCATTTTTTTATAATAGCTTTTTTAGCAGCTAACATAAAAAGTTAATTGCATACTCAGTCTGTCTATTATTCGAGTATTTCCCAGACCTGCCAAGAACAGAAATGAAGTATGCTACAAATGGATTGTCCACAGTTTGTTGCAGAGGTCCTACAATTCTGTTTTTAAAGTCATTTAAAGCCAAGCATACCCAAGCATACCTCTCAATCTCTTAGGTTCCTAAGTTCCTAGGTTCCTAGAAGGTTGCTAGGCTAATGACCCTAGAGCTCTTACAAGCCTAGTGATATTTATCATGAGATGTGTCACTTTACAGGATTTCCTTACTACTGTGGATATGTCGTAGTCAAAGTTCAGTTTACTCTCACGAACCACTGTTCTACACTTACAGGGCTGCTGTCTATAATGTAATTAGCAGGGATGTCCTCTTTCCCAAACGGAGTAATAATGCATTTTTTTTTTTTTTTGCATTTAGCTTTAATCCATTGCTTTGGCACCAATCGTTTATCTCTAGTAACGCTTTCTGCAGTATATTAACATCATTAGAGGACTCACTGATTGCTCCTAGTTTGCAAATGTCAATGAACTTGGTCAGCCACAGGCCATCCACATTTTCCTGGACTTCTGAGAAATAAATTTTGAAAAGTAAAGGGCCCGACACAGAACCCCATGGGTGACTGGTCTTTTGCTAGAGGTGAAGTCACCCACTTTGACAGTATATGTCCTGTCGGTGAGCCAATTGGCCACCCATCTAGTGACGTAGGGGCTGCTTCCCAACTGGGAGAGTTGCTGTATAATATCTGAGTGGTGGATTGTGTCAAATCCCTTGAGTAAGTCAAGGTAGGTGGTATGCGCTGTCTTTCCCTTGCCCAGGGCCTTGGAAACTTTCTCAGTGAAGTCAACCAGGTTTAACAGGCATGATTTACGTTTAACGAATCTGAACTGGGTTGAGCCCAGAGTCTGGAGATTTCTGATGTCCTTGTTGTTAAGGTCCATTAATGATTCTTTCCATGGCCTTGAAGATGAGGCTAGTGAAGCTTATGTGTCTGTAATTCCCAGGGCCAGTTGATGGTTTTTCTTTGTGCAGAGGGATTACTGTTTCTGTCCTCCATTCTGTCAGAACATAACCAATTGGCAGGCGTGGTTAAACATGAATCCAAGTGGGATTGCTAGGGTCATGTCTTAAGTTGTTTAAAATGCAACCTGGGATGTTGTCTAGTCCCATTGATGCCATGTTTTTTCCTTGGAGAGTGCAGGGATGACCTGCTGTCTTGAGATAATGGGCTGAGGAATGGTGTCAGGTGTACTTTGGGGGATGACTGGTGGGGACTGGAATGTGAAGTTTGCCCCAGTCTTTTAGCTATCAGGTTGGGTATTAGCTCAGGTTGAGTATAGTTGGTGCCACAACCAACTCAGTGTATAGCTGGGTATTTACTTTTAAAATCTGGACATAGTTAAAGAGTGCCTTGTGATCATCCTTAGCTAGGGAGGCTGTTTTTGCTTAATACTTAGCTTTGCAGGACTTGACTAGATCTCAATTTGTTTGTTTAAGCTAGAGGGATTTCTTCCTCTGTTGAGACAGTTCCTTCTTGTTCTTGGACATTAGTTTTTTGTTGTTGTTGTATAGCCATCAGGGTGGCTTGGTTTTTCAGCAAGACATGATTTTAATCCGGTCAGGTACAGCCGATTCTGTACAACTGCTTTAAGTGGTTATACAGGGCATGTGTACACCTCTGTATAGGATTCCATGTTATTTTTGTTTGAGGGGGCATTTAAATGTCTTATTCTATCACTTAGTAGGAGGTAATTTGCCTTGAAAAATTCTTAAGCGTTTTTGAGCTTAGTGGGGTATCTGGCCTTATGAGTGCATTGATAGAGACTGATTTGTGGTGCGATCCTGCCAGGGAGGACATCACATGGGGGGGGTGCAGTGCTCCCCCATGTTAGTGAGTACTGTGTCCAGGACATTTGAGCCCCTTATGGGAGTTCTGACTAGCTGTTCCAGGGCATATGCATTGAGAGAGTCCAAGAAAATCTGAACCAGCATGTTTGTAGTCATATATGTTTCCCAGTCGATGGTAGGATAATTAAAATCACCAAAGAATAAGGTGTTGGGCTCTATGGCAAGTGGCTCAAGTAAGTCCATGCTTTTTGTTGTTCATGATGGGGGACCTATGGCTAGGTATGATTTGGTAGGGGGGTTTGCCTATTGTTAATTGGGCTTGGTGTAGCTCTAGAGAGTCATACTGTTTGACCAGTCTCAAGGTGTATGTGTCCTTAATGAAAATGGATACACTTCCTCCTTTGTTTCTTTCATGCTCAGTTCGTAGTCTGAAAGTATGAAAGGTGTTGTAGCCTGCATGGCCAGGGTGCATTCCATGGTTTTGAACCATGTCTTGGTGACTACACAGACATCAGCACTTTCTAAGGTGAGGAGTGCTTCCAGGGTGTGCAGTTTCTTGTTTAGACTCCTAGTCTTGGGCAGCATTATCTTGAATTTATCTAGAGAGGATTTTGTTATGTCTGAAGGTTGATTATTTTGACACTGCCTAAAAAACGGCACAATAGGGGTGGCTAATTCATTTGCCAGTATCTGAAAGCCTAGTGGAGACAGTTGCAGACCATTTCTGGTTAAGGGGAGTGCCCTATTGGCCATATCTTCCCAAGATGATAGATATAGGATCCCCTTGAACTTAAACCAGAAGCTAAGGCAATTGTTAAACTCAGTCATTTTTTGTTTGTATTCATCATCCCTGCAGAAGGTAGAATGCTGCTCAAGGCTAGACTTATACCTGCCTGTAACACATAATCTGAGAGCTCAGCCATCTCTCTCTTCCTGTAGTCCAGAGAGGTACATCTCCAAGACATTCACCCTAACATGGACTATGATGAAGTCATACTGGTACTTGTGATTGAGTGACTTGAGTGACTTGATGGATTATAGCACCTGACAAGCAGCTAACTGTAACCTGCTCCTTATTCATGCTGGTGAGGGGAACATCCATGTGTCTCACTATGGAGTCTCCTATGACCAATACATTAGGTTTTGTGGTGTTACGTCTTATGGGCTTATTTGTTGAGACACTGTTGTGTGTGTATTTTGTGCTGTCAATGTATTTTGCATTGTTGTGTGTGTAAGTGGTTTCCATTTAGGAGGCCTCTGATCTTAGCTCCGCATATGTGGGTTTATATGATGTTCATCATGTTTCACTGTTGCAGTCATTACAATTGGGTTATCCTGCTGGCAGGCTACCCGCAGTTGGCCTGAGTTCCAAAGTCTAGGTCCAGTGTCGGTTGCTGTCACCTCTTCCCTGACGTCAGTGCGCCAGGGGTATATAAGATGCAGCCGACACCATTTTCTTCAGTCTTTCTTGCCATGCGGCGTCCAAAGCAAAAGCAGTTCGCAAGTGCCGGTCGTCTGACTCCTGAGATTTTCCAAATCGAATTTCAGATCCGAAGTCTTCATTAAAGCTAAGTACCCCATTGGGGAAACTTTTTTCTTGCTCCAGACTGCTGTCAGAAAAAGTTAACAATTGTATTTCTTGTGGGAAGCAAATACCTCATAAGGATTTTCATTCTTACTGTATTCCTTGCCTAGACCCTGATCACAATGTTGCTAGCTGTCAGTTTTGCGCTAGATTTAACCAACGCATTATTAACCATCGGTACGATTTTGCCTTTCATTACTTTGGTCGAAGATTCAATTATATAATGCCGTCGGAACAACCGACGACCAGAGTTTATAAAAAGCGCAAGGAAAAGGAAAAGGACAGGCATCCGAGGTCCAAAACCAACGACGAGGCTTCCACTAAGCCAGTTTCCAGTTCACCGGTTCTCAGTGAGGCGCTTTCGCAGCCCCTGATGCCCGCTACCTCAGAGCCACAGGCCGCTGCCGATTCCCACGTGGAGCCAGCTAGGCCTCTGGATACTCAAGGTATTGGACACTCGGAAACTATTCCTTGAGATGGGTCCAGAGCCGCTGAGCAGGCATCGGCTTTTGAGGGTGTTTTCAGACCTACACAAGTTATATGTAAAGCCTACTTCAGCTACAAAGGCAAAGACTAAAGCAGCTCTAAAGACAAAGAAACAAGTACAGCATTCACCTGGACAGGCCTCCATGCCTAAAAAACAGATGCTTAAAATGGCCATAGACCTTATTACTTTGATCAGGGTTTCTCATCTCCCTCCTGAAAAGAGGCCTAGGCAAGAGTTAGAATATGAATCTTCAGACCAGGTTTCCATTTCCTCTGATTCCTCCTCTGAACAGGATTACTCTATTCCTCCCTATGAGGATTCTGATGCTGAAGAATCTATCCCTTCAGCCTCTCCTCCTGAGGATTATTCTTTTGGGACTGCATACTATGAGGGAGCATTTCCACTGGGAGAGCCAAGATTACTCAGAATCCAAGAAAAGGCTCAGAAATTTCCTTTTATTGCCCCAGCACAGGCCCCTTGCTATCCCGCCTGTTTTAGACATTGTAGATGATGTATTTACAGAGTCCAGTTTTTCTCCAGACTCTTTACCACCAGCCCCTGTTAAGCCAGACAGATACTACAGGGTTCCTGATTCACATAAATGTCTCTATAAGAACCCTGCAGCTGACCCGTAAACCATCTCTCAGGGTCCCAAAGGGGTCAAGGCTTCTACTGCAAAAAAACCTATCCCCTCTGATAGGGATTCTAGGGCCCTAGACAGATGGGGCAAAAAGATTTATACCTCTGTTACCTTGTCTGTAAGAGCTTTAAATTGCCAATTTCATATGCTTAAGTATCAGCAATATCTTATATCTTTGCTTAAACAGAAAATGCCAGCAAACACAGAATGTGCAGACAATAAAGAAATGCAGGATTTATTGCATGCAGCTGAACAAGTTGGAAAGCATACTTTGCAATATGGTTTTGATTAGCTTGAGGCCTCCTGCAGGGCTGCTGTTACAGGTTCTGTCATTAGGAGGCATGCTTGGTTAAAAGAACAAAATTTGCTGGATCATGTTAAAGCAAAAGTATTAGACGCTCCTTTATAGCATGATACTTTGTTTGGTGCTAAAGCAGAAGAGGTGTTGAAGAAAATGGAGGACAAAGCTAAATCTATGCAAACAGTCAAGGATTTCTTGCAGGTACAGCCTCCCAGATTTAGCAGGAACTGGCCTACAAAAAATTGGTCCTTTCCAGTGTCAGATAGACCACAAAGGGGCAGATACAGATGCCCCAGAGGCAGATCACAGCCCCAAGGTTCATACAGGTCTAAACAATGGGGTTTTTCTACCTCCAAGAGCGGAGAGGAAAAATCACAGCCATACAGGAAACAGTCTCAATGACTTTCCACTTCCAGCACCAATCACTTATCTTTTGGCAGCCCCTTTGGGGGGAAAGCTAGCACTTTTTTCACAAAATTGGCACATGATCACCCCAGGACAAATGGGTTCTAAATATAGTTTCACAAAGCTACAGGTTCCACTTTCACATCCTGCCAAGGCAAAACGGTATGCCAGACCTGCCACGCAATCAATGGCAGAGGCACAAAAACAAGTTTCATCCCTCATGAACATGAGGGCTGTTCAACAAGTACCTGAACAAGAGCAGGGTCACGGATTCTATTCAAGACTGTTCTTGGTACCCAGAAAAGACAAAGCCTGGAGACCATTACTGGACCTATCTATTCTAAACACATATCTGGATATTCCAAAATTCAAAATGTTGACTCTACAGCAGCTTCTGCCCATGTTGGGCAAGAAACCTTGGCTTGTAACTTTAGATCTAAAAGAGGCATACCTGCATGTCCCAGTCAGACAAACATGCAGAAGATACCTCAGATTCAAAGCTGGCTCAATGCACTACCAATTCTCTGCACTGTCCTTTGGCTTATCTACTGCGCCCAGGGTCTTCACAAAGTGCCTGGCACCAGTAATTGCATTTTGCAGACAAAGGGGAATACAAATATATCCTTACTTGGACGACGGCCTTATTCAAGCGGAGAACAAGGACATTCTACTACAGCATCTGGCATTTGTAAAAAGATTACTGACAAGTCTAGGGTACACAGTAAACGAGAAGAAATCAAAACTCGTACCCTCTCAAGAGATAATATTCCTGGGTGCAAGCTTAAATACAACTGCCCAGATGGCTTATCTCACGCCAGACAAACACAGACAGCTGACTACTTATTTCAAAATGTTGGCAACAAAGACCCAGTTATCTGCAAGAAAAAATCTGCAGGCCTTGGGTTTCATGGCATCCTGCATTCTGCTAATTCCATATGCAAGACTGCATATGAGGAAACTTCAATGGTATCTAAAAAGTGTTTAGACTCAACATTGCCACAGCCTGGAAACAATAATTACCCTCATTCTCTGCCTGCAACAGGAGTTTCGATGGTGGGCAAAAGCGTGTCACCACAACACGGGACAGCCATTCACCTTACCCACAGCCAGGCAGACATTGACAACAGATGCATCAGATTACGCCTGGGGGCCCCATATGGCAGGAAAATGTATTCAGGGCACATGGTCCGCAAGTCAAATGCATCTACATATCAGTCAAAAAGAGATGCTAGCTATTCAGAATGCCGTAACAGCCTTCAAGGATCAACTTCATCCAGGACAACTACTAATAAAGATGGACAATACTACAGTCATGTGGTTCATAAACAAGCAGGGAGGCACACATTCCTACCCCCCTTGCAGGCTAGCCATGACCTTATGGCACACAGCATTGACTTACCAAGTACATCTGCAAACTCAATTCCTGCCAGGAAGGAAAAATGCTCTGGCAGATGAACTAAGCAGAAACCTAATGGATCCCCACAAGTGGAAATTGGATCCACAAGTCTTCAGCATGATAACAAGGACCTGGGGATGCCCGGACATAGATTTATTTGCCTCCCCTCACAACTACCAACTACAAAGATTCTGCACAAGGACTTATCACAAGCAGGCATGGAAAGTGGATGCTCTATCTTTCAGCTGGAAAAATCTAACAGTATATGCCTTTCCTCCTCTGCCTCTCCTCCCCAAGGTACTTCTCAAGGTCAGACAAGAGAAACCAAAAATGATACTGATTGCCCCAGACTGGCCCCGCCAGCAGTGGTACCCAATCCTAAAGAGCTTGTCTCACTGCCCAGCCTGGACATTGCCTCAAATTCCTCACTTATTGACCCAACAAGACAGTCAGATACTGCACAGCCAACTCAAAACCTTAAACCTGGTGGCATGGCAGATAATACAGCCTCTCAAGACACACCTCTCTCTAAGGCAGTGATGGATGTTATTTTTGGAGGCCTAGCACCAGAAAATCTTATGCAGACAAATGGAAGAGATTCTGTGCTTGGAACCAAGCACAAGGTATTGACACGATTGTTCCAAATATTCCTCAGATTTTACAATACTTAACTGAGATGCTGGGTAAAGGCCTTTCCTTTTCATCAATTAAAATTCATGCCTCTGCCATTTCAGCTCATTACAATACAGAACCACCTATTTTTTCTCATCCGTTACTGAGGCAGTACCTCAGAGGGGCCAAAAACATAAGACCTCCAAGGAGAGCACCAATACCTGCATGGGACCTCAACTATGTCTTGGAAAAACTCACACTGCCTCCGTTTGAGCCAGCCTCTGTAGTTGACATAAAATTCTTATCCTGGAAAACAGCTCTGCTCCTAGCAATAACCTCCGCTAGAAGAGTCTCAGAGTTACAGGCACTCATGGCTGTGGAACCTTTTATCATTTTCCATCCTGACAGGGTTTCGCTGAGGACAAACCCTACATTTATGGCTAAGGTACTGTCCAGTGTGGCCCTTAACCAAACAATTCATTTGCCTACTTTTTATCCAAACCCACAGAATAAGGGTGAGAGAATTCTGCATTCTTTGGATATTCACAGACAGCTACGCTTCTACTTGGACAGAACTAATGCTTTCAGAAAGACTGATCAACTTCTAGTGGCATATGCTGCAGCATCACAAGGAAAGCCTATTTCTAAACAGACTATTTCAAAGTGGATAGGCCATTACATTCATTTCTGCTATTCACAGCATGGCAAATCAGTGCCTAAGGGCATTAGGCCACATTCAACCAGAGCAGCAGCCACTTCAGCAGCCTTCCTCAGAGGAGTGCCAACCAAAGCCATCTTAGAGGCTGCAACTTGGAGTTCAGTGCATACCTTTACAAAGCAGTATCACTTACCTCTCTACTCTAAATCCAGGGCAGGCTTTGCCACTGCAGTTCTGCAGGGCCTTATAGCCTCTCCTAATCCTATTTAGCGCCAGCCTCCCAACCTTAGCTTTGGGATTCAACCCAATTGTAATGACTGCAACAGTGAAACACGATGAACATAGTACAGTTGTGTACCTACCATAAATGTAGATGTTCGAGTGTATTCACTGTTGCAGTCCAGGTTACCCTCCCACCATCCCCCTTTTTTCTTTGCTGGGACCTATCTGTACTTTTCTACTCTATACAACCTATGTGGTGTATTTGCTTGTAGATGAAGGAAAAGTTGTTTTTTGTGCATGCATGCTTATTGGCATAATTTAGCCTACCATTTTAGGGGCACCTGACATCTGGGGCAAGAAAAACTGAAGAAAATGGCGTCGGCTGCATCTTATATACCCCTGGTGCACTGACGTCAGGAAAGAGGCGACAGCAACTGACGCCGGACCTAGGCCTTGGAGCTCAGGCCGACTGCGGGTATCCTGCCAGCAGGATAACCCAATTGTAATGACTGCAACAGTGAATTCACTCGAACATCTACATTTATGGTAGGTACACAACTGTACTTTGTGTCCCTATTTAGTGTGGGAAGTGATGTGTGTGCTGACAAGCTGTTTGGCATTTGATTTATCCTTATTTGAGAGTCTTGCCTCTAATTTCATAGTATAAATACATCTCTAAGTGGTTGTCAGTGTACATGAGACAATTGTTGCATTGCCTCTGGTCCCCATGTCCATCAGGCTGGCCAGAGAGATGATGGAAACCTGGCATCCATGATAGCAGGTTCTTACTCTATGTTTTATTAGGAAAGGGAATTAGTTAATTTGGCAGAACTTTACTGGTAGCTCCAAGACTACAGGAGGGACCTATACTTTTTGTAAAATAAGGTTGATCAATAAGGCAAAGCCGCTCAGTGTGCAACCGAGTTGCTCCTAGAGCAGCAGAAAAGCTTGGAAGGATTTCACTGACAGCTGTTTAGGGAAAAACTGAGCTTCTAGGCTTTTGCGTGTTTACAAGACCACTGCTAACCACCACTATATGAAGAGCAGCACCGCACAAATGTGAAGATTAAATACTAGCAGAGAAACAAGCTTTAACCTAGCTACCAATCAAAAAAGCACACAGTAAGCCTTCCACTAGCAATCCCCAACTCACACTGGTTATATCAGCACACTTCTGCTACAGGAATGCAGAAATAAACCTTCTTAATGTAGCTGGTTTGTAGCCCAAGTGCAACAAGACCACACAGACTACCTACAACAGCCCTACAACTATCAGACACAATGTAATACAGTGCATTTAACTACTTAAAGCAGCAGTAGCCATTACATTTTTGTTTGTTTGTTTGTTTGTTTGTTTTTACAGTACAGAAAGAACTGCAAATAAGGACAATCCCAGAGTCTAAAATTCTGACCGAAAAAAAACTTGTCCTGATACCTCCCAGTAGTCGCCACCCACTTAGCATGTCATTATCAACCCTAGTCCTGGTTTCACTTTATTTTGCGCGGTCCTCTTTTCATTCCCTCTGGTGAACACAGGTAACAATATTCAGTTCCTTTCACAGCTTTCTGTCCCCGATCACTGGGAAACAATAAGGTTATTACATTTTTGTGTGTGTTTGTGGTGGGGATGGTTGGGCAAGACTCTTCAGTGTTTACTTTTTATGAATTTGTCTAAAAGCTTATCTTAATTGTGCAACTCCTTATTTCCCTTATGTATTCTGCATAATGTAACTGCAAGCAGTATAGTCAAGAATACCGCTTGGTGAATTCATACTAAATCTTAGCAGTCTCTTGATATATTCCCCTCACTCCTTAGAAAAGTAATCTCAGAATTAGTATGTAAAGATATCACAGGTTGCTGTACTGTACAGCCCCCATTGTGGGATTAAGGTTTAGACTTTACTGTTTAAAATAAATGTAATGGTTGCATCACACATATGATTTTTTACAGCAGGCCAGAAAACCATTACACTTGGCTAGTATTTAGAAATCATAAAATAAAACGTGAAAAAAGAAGACTGCTTCTGCTACTTTTTGACACTGGCATCATTCTAATGCTTTCTCTAGAGCAAGTGGTAGTCATGCAGAACATCATATGGCACTTAGCTAGCATTCAGAAATCCGCACAAATAAAATATGAAATAAATGAACAAAAAACGTGTTTACTAATGTTTTAGCTTTGCATTGCTCATATACTTTCCTGCAAGTGAGGTCATAAAATTCCTGAAAGGTTACTTTTTTCTGAGGATAAAAAGCACAGGTGAAACTAATGAATGACTCGGTGAGAGCTGTTGTGAGTACAAATGCAATTTAAGATTGAATTTGACTAAGACAGTTGAAGCTTCCTGTAAGCATCCTTCCTCCAACTCTGCAGCCAAAGCTGGGACATGTTCAGAAGGCCAGAATGAAAATGTAAACAAAGACCAGAATTAAAACCAAAAAAAAAATCTCATGGACTGACTCTTTAAGAACTTCTAAAATACAGTCACAACTTATAAGGGAAGTGCATCAAATTACTTATTTTTGTCTTTTCAGTAGTGGATTACTCCAGGTGAAAGGAGATTTCCAAAAACCAACCAGTAGTGAAGTTGCCAAATGATGAGCAGCTCTGAGTATCTATGCCAAAGTCCATGCAAAAGTGAAGCTTGAGTACAAGCAAAGATAAACAAGTTTTAAGCTAATTACCAATCAGGAAAGCACACAATAAGCATTCCACCAGCAATCCCCAACTCAGACAGGTTAGATCAGCACACTTCTGCCACAAGAGTGCTGAAGAAACCCTTCTTAATGTAGAATAGCTGGTTTGGAGCCCGAGTGTAACCAGACTACACAAACCACCTGCAACAGCCCTACAACCATCAGACATAGAGTTACCACCTTTTGTTGTGGCTAAAACAGAGGTGAGGCCACACCTCTCACACATCCAGTAATGTCAGAAGAAAAATTCAAACGAGTCACATCTGCCTCAGGTGATGAAAAACTTCTTTATTAGCAGCTAACCAGATTACACAGCATGTTGGCCAAGATGATCTCCTCTGGTCAACTTGTTTACTGACATCAACTTTTATACTGCAAGCAAAACAACTTTTTGTTACATTTCTGACCGTTGACAGTTGGCTATGGAAAACACCTGTAATAAACATGTTTATCACAAATCACCTCAAACCAACAGTTAGTACAGAATGTTCAAGAAGTACAGAATGTTCAGTTCAACAGTAGTAGCTCAAATTTTCCAGGACACACAGCCTGCTTCAGTAAATTAACTCTTACTCGGCCGTGCGTCCTTATCCCAGGCTTCACTAAGCTCTAACCAAATCTCTTTATTCTGAAATGCAGAAAACAGTTATTATTCAGGTTCATAAGCAATGCTGCATTTTGTTCAAAGATGAGGCCCATCTTTGATAGGCATATCCCAACAAATAACATGTTCACTTTGCAAGAAGGGGAAAAAGACAAATAACAGTATGTTTTTAAAACTTTTTCTCTTAACATTTCCCCCCTGAAAAAACATTTTATTTGTCTTTTTATTTCAGCAATGTATGGTAAAAACTAAGATTTTCTTTGCATACATTACTTTATTGGCAAGACAAATTTTTAAACTTCAAAAACATTTGCAAAGAGTCACATTTCAATGTATTCACTTTCACCAGTCTGTTGCAATTGCTGGTACATCGTCTTCGTAACAGCAGTATCAACCAGTCTTTGTAGAAGACCTCTGATACAGGGTATACAACAACAACCACATACCACCACGATAGCCACAGCGACTCCAATGGACACCAGGAAACTGCTGATGAGATGACTCCATTTTTCAAACCACGCTTGTAGAAAGTCTGTGAAGTGATTATTTACCCCAGAGTTCTCTGCCAATTCTTCGGATAACATTTCCAAACCTTTCAAAGCTTGAGTGATACTTCCATCAGGCGCAATGTTGTTTGGAATATATGTACAACAGAAAGTCCCAAACATCTTGCAAACTCCTCCTTCTTTGGCCAGGAGCATATCCAACGCAATTCGATTCTGCCATGCCACCTGCGAAGTGGCCTCCAGTTGTTCAGCAATTCCTTTCAATGCATCTTTGGTATAGTTCACAAAACGCTGCTGGTTATAGTAAATGTAGTTGATCCAGTCCACATTCTTATTAGGTTGAATCCAGACAAAGATGGATGTGAAACCAGCTGCTATTTGGTTTATTGCTTTGTATTCATCAGGTATGCCTCTTGGTATGCCAATGCTATCGATGTAGACACCGTTATCGAAGGATTGCTTCGGTGCCTCTTTTTCTCCTACTCAACCACTTCGGCTTTATTTCAGGTTCTCTTACGAAATTGCTTGCTGGAACTGGGAAAATGTAGAATGGCAGAATTAACTTTACAAGTGCACAAGTTCCCTTCCAGGGAATCGTAAGCCTTGATCTGAGTTTGTTGTCTCCACATAACCACCATACGTCTGCTAGACTATGAGTTTGGTTCTCCAGAAATGGATTCTCATTGCCATTCACAGTAACATTGCAATAGTTCTGTCCCATATTGCCATAATTCTTCCCTGTGCCATCTCTGGAAATGCACATATATGAATCTGGATAGGAAATCGCTGCAGGCGGTTTCTCAACTTTGCTTATGACTGGAAAACGCTGAGTTTCATTTTTGCATTTATCTTCAGTTTTGTTGAAGAATAATTTTAACAGACACATTAGGTTACCTTCATCTCGCATCAATGGGACTGTCGCTAGTTGCTGTTTACCTTCAGCACAAGAAACACAGTTCTCACGATGTGCCTCTCGGGTACTATATCTAACCCAAGATAACCATTCATTATGATGTACGAATCCCGTCTCGAGTAACAATTGTTCTTCTGTGAAGGCAAAATCTGCTTTACTTGTAGCATTTTTAAGGCTTTGTACTTTAAGTTGGTGGGTCCCCAAAGGATCAGTTCCAATTGGAAGAGACACTCCGATTCCATAAACTCCTGAATCACTTTCTTGTGGTGACACAATGGTTATAGTAATTACTTCGGTACCTTGGAAATGCACAATTTTTATTCTTTGTTGCCTGCTTTTATCTTTCTCTGGTATCACTGCACCACTTGTCTCCCATCCATTCACATCTGTTGACCACCAAACATTTGACCAGGATGTACAGTCTCTGTTGCACAAGTATTTTGCACGAGTCAAGAAATTATCATTGTTCCATTGAGAACAGTCCAAAATTCCTTCACAAAGTTTCACCTTAAACACAGTAGTAACACCTGTTTGCGCTTGCAGCACCACCATTCCTTTTTCTCTTGCAACTGTTCCTTCTCGTATGGACATATTTACTTTCGCCACCAAAATCATCATCATGTGACAGTTCAAGTACCAGTTGAACATGGCCATCCTCCCTAAGGACTACCTCACACCGTTGGTTTCTTCACTGGGTTTGAGACGAACTAACCCCTATTGGGCTAATCCCCCTTTGTAGCCAGACTTTGCGCTCAGAGGTCCGGTGGAGTTTGACCAATATCAATGGCAGATGGAAGAGTCTTGATTTTTTTACAGTGGGTGATATGAATCCACAAAGTCCTCTCAGCGATCTTTACAGCCGTAGGTGTCGAGATAAGCACCTGGTATGGGCCTTCCCACCTGGGGGATAACCAATTCTTTCTCGTCACAATTCGGATCCACACCCAGTCCCTGGGTGCCACGCTTAACAAGGTTTCATTTCTGGAATCTGCAAAGGAGTCATTGGTTACAAGAGATTTGACATTTAGCAGCTTCTTCATATAATCCGCTAGATCCTCACCCCCCTCACATTCCGCTGGCAACAATCCTTGCCACTGCGGGACGTAATATGGTCTCCCAAACAAAAGTTCAAATGGTGTAAGTCCTTTGTAGGAAGGTGAGATTCACATATACAGGAATGCCAAAGGAAGGCACGCAGTCCATGATGTATGTGTTTCTGCCATCACTTTGCGGAGCTTACTCTTCAAGACACCGTTGTGTCTTTCCACCAGTCCAGCTGACTGGGGATGGTAAGCACAATGATGTTTAAGATCAATTTGAAACACTTGACCCAACTTCTGAACAATCTGGTTAACAAAATGAGACCCATTATCACTGTAAATGCGTCTTGGTAAACCAAATCGGGGAATTATTTCTGTAGTCAAAAGCTTTGCTACTGTTTGTGCATTCGGGTGCTTTACTGGAAAAGCTTCTACCCATTTAGAAAAAGCATCAATAATGACTAAACAGAACCTTTTTCCCTGTGGGGGTGTCAATTCAATAAAGTCCATACAGAGTGTGTGGAATGGATATGGAGGGGTGGGGAATGCCTACTGAGACTTTTTAACTCCCCCCTGAGCATGATACTTTGCACATAATAAACAAGATAAACAGAATTGCTTTGCATAAGTTGAAAACCCCTTACACCAAAACACCTTAGACACTATTTGAATCATCGTCTGTACTCCTACATGGGCAGGTCCATGGCTAACCAATGCCGCATACCTAAAAAGGTTTGAGGGTAATACCATTTTGCCATCTGATGCCCTATACAACCCATCCTGTTGAGTGATACCATATTTTACCCAACAACATTTTTCCTTCTGTATCGTCAATGTTTGCATTACTTTTAGTGTCTCTAAGTCTAAGAGGTGTCCGGGCTCTAAATCATTGTCATGTAAAAGCAAATCATTTTCTTGAGCTGCCTTTTTTGCAGCCATATCAGCAAGGGCATTTCCCCTGGAGACAGGATCTTTTCTGTTGGTATGTGCGGAACATTTACATATCGCTATCTGAAGTGGTAGTTGCACTGCATCTAACAACTGTAAAATTAAATCTCTGTGATTTATTGGTTTGCCTGTCGCAGTAACCATTCCCCTATTCTTCCATTGTTGAGTGAAAACATGTACAGTGGAGAAAGCATATTGATTATCTGTATAAATTGTCACTTTTTTACCCTCCCCTAAGGTACAAGCTCAAGTCAAAGCCACCAACTCAGCTGCTTGTGCAGAATAAATGTTTGACAATCCTTTTGCCTCCAAAACTTCAGTTTCTGTGGTGACTGCATACCCTACTAGTATTTTTCCTACAGTGTCCTTTTTTGCTGATCCATCTACAAACAAAACAAGATCAGAATCTACCAACAGAATATCCGTTAAATCTGGTCGGGGAAGCACTTTGTCCTGAATGCTCTCTAAACAAACGTATGGAGTACCTTCTTCTGGAGTCGGCAAAAGTGTCACCGGATTAAGAGTAGTACATCTTTCTATGGTCATATGAGGCTGTGTCAGCAGCGCTGTCATACATGACAAATGTCGACTAGGAGATAAAAAGGTTATCTTATCTTGCAAAAGTATAGTAGCTACTGAATGTGGAACCCGCAATTGTAATGGGTGAAACAAAACTAATGATGCTGAGGCTTGTACTGCCATGGCGGCTGCCACTACAGCATGAACACAATGCGGCAATGCCCTTGCAACAGGATCTAATCTGGAGGAGTAGAAAGCTATCGGTCTCTGTTTATCCCCATGTACTTGTACCAGAACCAAAGTCATATATCCTCCCTTACAATCAACCATTTGTATAAACGGCTTAAAATAGTTCGGAAAACCCAAAACAGGGGATCCTGCTATCAATTGCTTAATTCTATTAAATGCCTGTATTGCCTTATTTGTCCATTGTATATTATTCTTAGCTACCATGGGAGTGTCATAGATTAGTGCGGTCAATGGCCCTACTTCCTCAGCATAGTTAGGGATCCAATTTCTACAAAAATTAGTCACACCTAAAAAGGACATCATCTGCCGCTTAGTTGTAGGCTTAGGTGCCTCAAGAATTGCTTGTTTTCTTTTGTTCTCCAATTGTCTACCTGCCTGCGAAATTAAATAACCCAAGTACTTTACTTGTGCTTTCCACAATTGTAACTTTTCTTTATTTACCTTATGTCCTTGCTCAGCTAAAAAACTAAGAAGGGCAAAGGTATCCTTTCTACAACTTTCCTGCTTGGGTGAGGCCAATAAAATATCATCTACATACAACAGAACCTGGCTTCCCTCTGGGGGAACAAACTGAGCTAAATTCGCAGCCATTTCTTGTGCGAATATTGTCGGACTGTCACACTAACCCTGTGGCAATCTGGTGTAGGTGTATCTTTTACTTTGATAATTGAATGCAAACCAAAATCTACTCTCCTTATGTAGTGGTATGAAGAAAAAAGCATTGCTTATATCTATGACAGAAAAATATCTGTGCTGAGGTAGTAAATCATTAAGTAGTGTGTAGGGGTCAGGGACCACCAGTGCTCTTGGGATCACAGCCAAATTAACTGCTTGTAAATCCTGAACCAACTTCCATGACCCATCCAGTTTCTTTACAGGAAACAACGGAGTATTGCAGGGCGAATCTGGACATTCAACAAGAATTCCTACCTGTTTTAGCTGCTCAATAACTGGCTTAATTCCTTCCTCTGCTTGTTTACTTAGCGGGCATTGGTGCTTACGAGGTCTAAAACCTGACTTTGGAGTTATACAAACTTCACCTGCTGTTTTCATCAGTCCTACATCCCCTTTACCTTTTGACCATAAATCTACAGGTAAGGCACTTAACGCACTATCTTCCTCTTGAGTTAGGAGGATTTGTCATGCCATTTCTGTTTTGTCATCCCTGAGGTGCACGCTTGGTTGTGCCCAAGTCACCCAATTTAATCTTTGTACCTGGATCTGTTGATCTTTCAATTGACTTTCGGACATTGTGTCCCAATTTGTTACCTTTTTCGCCAAATCTACCCAATGTGTCCCCACCGCTTTAGTAATTGAAATATGTGGGCTATAACCTGAGCGATATAAAGAACTCATTTCTTTGGTCAAAGTACAGGTCACTACTGTATTACCTTGCGTATCCCAAAACATATCATTCAACATTAATCTTGCACGTTTGTGCTTAAAGAATTCTTTTTCGAATTCTTTATCCAGACCAGGAGCCTTTCTGTAGAACATTGTACAATGTAAGTGCGCCGCAACCTGCGGTGACCCGCTCCTAGATTTACTTAAAGCTAGGTTGATCAAATCTGTATCAACCCTCCCCAGCCCATTTGAAATCAAGTCCTGGCTATACCAGTAAAACAAGTCTTGTACTCCCTGTACCACCAAGCCATCCGCTAACCTTTTCGCCTCAATGCCTTTAGGTGTGGGAATTGCCGCTATTCCAAACAAATGCATCAAATCTCTTCCCAGCAAATTAACTGGACAAACTTTCGATATAATTAACCTACACCTAACAGTTTGGTTTGTTTGTGGATCTGTGAACAATAGAGGATCAGACAGTGGTTCCTTATAGATTTTCCCGTTTGCCGCTTTCACAAGGACAAGCTCATCTGTTTCGCAGTTCGGAGGCAGAACTGCTGGACCCAAAAGTGTACGCGATGCACCTGAATCACATAAAAACTCCACTTTCTGTCCCTCAACCAAAAACTCTATCATGGGTTTTTGATCTAGATGCATAGCAATACCCAAATTTGCCAGGTTTATGACTTCACAGTCACAATCCCGCCCTTCCTTCTGAGTGTTCTGACATTCATCGCAGAGAGTGTCTGCCTCATCATCATCACAATCATTCTCACTTTCTTCTTCTCTACAATAATCGCAATAATGAATTTGGCGCCTTCCTTTACTATCATATAGTCAGGCGGAACCCTTGTTCGTAAGCTGTGGGGGATGTCGCCACTCTTCGCAGTCGGCAGCAAAGTGCCCACATCTACCGCATTTAAAACATTCTCCACATTTTAACCTCCCCTCATATTCCTCTGAATGTCCACCCAGTTTATTTAACGTGTCCCATTTTGGGCCCCCACGGTTTTTTACGCCACCACGGCGCCCTTGCCCCCTTTGGTCCCGTACCAAGAATATACCACCATCATCCCCTACTGCTAACACTTGTACTATCTTTTTCTTTTTTACATTGAAATGTCGCTCAGCATGCCGTGCATATTCAAACAAAGGTTGCAGTCTACATGTTCTATGATCTACCATATGCTTAGTTATAAAACAACTTATCGGAGCCCTACAACCCTTAAGAAAAGCATTTTTCAATTGCTGTTCATACGGACTATCATTGGTCTGATCCTGTGGAATCATCATTCCACAATGGTTATTGAACACTTCTGTCAATCTTACAATATAGTGATCTACAGATTCATCATCATTTTGGATGCACTGATTTATTACTGTCCAATCTGCTCTTGGACGCCACTTATCAGAAATTCTCTTTAACAGATCAGTGACTCGCGTGTCTAACACCCCAGAATTATGCTTTAATGTAGTGCCGTCATCTGCCCTACATGTCCAAGCACCACAAATTAAGTGCCAATCTGGACCCAGGATTTGTCGCACTACTTGTTCTACTTCTAAACCATTTAGATGATAACTTAAACGCATACCAACTATGTCCTCAGAAAACTTTTGAAAATTAACCTTGGGATGGGGAATACCATCTGTAGCTCATTTTATATCCTCTCTAGCCCAGGGATGATAAACTAAAATAGTTGGCTCTTGTCCAACATCCCCTGCTTGTGGGTTTGCAACTTGTATTAAGGGAAGAACTTCTGAGTAGTCAGAAAGTTTAATGGCCCAACGTCCTTGCCCTGCTGGTCCTGACCTTAACCGCATAGGTTGGTCTACCTGTTGCAAAGCAACCTTGGGTACTACGGGAATTTGCGGGTAAATTGGAGGGGTCACAACGTTTCTTTGAGCAGCCAATAACCCACCATGGTGTACAGATCCCACATCTTCAGACTGATATTGAGGAGGTTCCGCCGGTACAGCAGCAGCAATTTCCCCATACGGTGGGGCAGTTGCCTGCCTTTGTACCGCACAAACTGTATGCTCATCCTCCTTATCTAAAAATAAAGCTACTTTTCCACTTGGCACCAGTGATCCCTTTTGATTTATTTTTTCTTTTTCCAGGCACTGTTTTTCTTTTGTAGCTCGTTTATTTGCTTCTTCTAACCATTTCTGTGCTTGGGGAAATCCCAATTGTCTTTGTTTTTTAGTTCTAGTTCCTGCATCTCTTTTCAAATCTCTAACCAATTTTTCTCAGGCATTCTTATTCAGGGTACCATCAAAATCATATTTCAACTTCCACTTTTTCAAAAATTTGACATTATTTTTGTTTAAACCTTTCATATACTTAGCATCAACATTTAAACAGGCATCACTCTCACACTTGCAGCAACTCGAACCCATGTTTCCCCTAGATTTCTTATTTTAGGACTGTATCAAAGTTATTTGACAGGGCTTATTATAAAATGGGGCTATCTTAACGGGTGATCCTAACAAAAGAATCTTAACAAGTAATCCTACCCACCCTTAACTAAAAATAAAATTCTTGTCGACAAGATTAAATTAAATTAAAAGAAAATTTAGTTTTCATCCTACCTGAACCAGATGAGACTCTGTTTCCCCTTTTGGTTCAGAAACCGTCCCTCAGATAGGGATCAGAGAGCGGCCGGCCTCCTCTCAATGACAAATCAGTCGGAGGGCTTTCAGTTGAGGGAATCTTAAGATGAGAAACCCTCACCTGCACAGGTTTTTTGGTCTCTCTGTCGGTCTGATCTGTATCTTCGTAGAGGTTTCCGGTCCGAAGGACCAAAATGTCAGAAGAAAAATTCAAACGAGTCACATCTGCCTCAGGTGATGAAAAACTTCTTTATTAGCAGCTAACCAGATTACACAGCATGTTGGCCAAGATGATCTCCTCTGGTCAACTTGTTTACTGACATCAACTTTTATACTGCAAGCAAAACAACTTTTTGTTACATTTCTGAACGTTGACAGTTGGCTATGGAAAACACCTGTAATAAACATGTTTATCACAAATCACCTCAAACCAACAGTTAGTACAGAATGTTCAAGAAGTACAGAATGTTCAGTTCAACAATGGTAGCTCAAATTTTCCAGGACACACAGCCTGCTTCAGTAAATTAACTCTTACTCGGCCGTGCGTCCTTATCCCAGGCTTCACTAAGCTATAACCAAATCTCTTTATTCTGAAATGCAGAAAACTGTTATTATTCAGGTTCATAAGCAATGCTGCATTTTGTTCACAGATGAGGCCCATCTTTGATAGGCATATCCCAACAAATAACATGTTCACTTTGCAAGAAGGGGAAAAAGACAAATAACAGTATGTTTTTAAAACTTTTTCTCTTAACAAGTAACCATACCCATCTCTGTCTATGCCCCACCTACTTTCTGTCCACTCTGTGACACCATTGTTACTTTAGACGATGGGGCAATGCCCTCTTTTTCTATTCGTGATGCCTTTTTTCTGCAGATTATAAAAAAAGCAGAGTAAGTCCACCGATTTAACAAACACTGATAGTCTGTTTCATTTTTTGAAACAGAATACCGGAGTTTGTACAGTGTTTTCCGGACTAGTGGACAATCAGTTTAATTGCCGGATAGTCCAGAAACAAAATGGATTGTTGACAATGCTAATCAAACACAATGTCATACAATGCAATTAACTACTTAAAGCAGCAGTAGACAGTACAATTTTTTATTTGTTTTGTTTTTTAGATAAAGTGCAGAAAGAACAGTAAAAAAAGCTTAAGAACTTCTAAAATGCAGTCACAGTTTATAAGAGAAGTGCAAGAAAATACTTATTTTTGTCTTTTCAGTAGTGGATTGCTCCAGGTGAAAGCAGATTCTCAGCGGTCTATAGAGAAGTCACCAACTGACGAACATCTTTGAGTATCTATTTAGTGCAAGAAATATGGACAAAGCCATAAAAACTGGGGAGAAAAAGGACCAAAAATAGGAGCAATTTTTAAATATTGCTCTTACAAACCTAGAAAGTTGATAGAACAACGCATTTTGCATTAAAATGGATTTTCTGAAGAGTATGAAGCCTGAAACTCAAATACCTGTCATTATTTTCTGACTTCAATCCTCAATGATTTGCAAATAACATGCCATAAATCTAAAATTTTATGAGGAACATACCAAAAATATGAGACAAAATTCTGAGCAGTCTGTGAAAATATGTACAGCTGAAAGGTGTGTACCCAAGAATTCTGAAGCCAATCACTCACCATCCCCTTCATCACATCTACAGCACATATAATTAATTCTCAGGATTATATAGGCCTGTCTAGTAGAGGTGTAATAATCTTGTAGAGACACTGCAACACAAAAATGTTTGAATTTCCTCAAGTTAGTTACATACTTTTGAGCTAAAATTTTTTTACTACACATTCTTCTGTGAGACAAACTTTTAATTCCTTCTTCCAAATAGTTTTGTGTTATTAAGATATGCATTATTTGTAGCTATGATGATTTTATAAAATGAGATGACCCCCCCCCCCTCTTTTTTTTTGTATAAGCTTCCCCTCTTGTCTCTACAAACTATTTTATCCACTGTGGCCAATCTTCTGATTTTATTGTAAGTGGTTTATGTTTCTCTAAACCCTTCAGTAATCATTCAAAGGGAATTCTATGCTTCATACAGAAAACAATTTTTTCACGTGATCAGTTTCCTGGCCTCAGTAAGGTGTTCATAATATATCAACCACAAGTAAATATCATAATCCATTAACTGTCACAGTACAACCCCTACTGATTTCACATTTTCATTGGGTGTAATCTTTTGCCCAATTGCTAGTTCCAATTTCTTTTATAACCCATCTGGTTGCTCTTACTAAACAAAAATGGATTTGGGACTTCTCTCTGAATTTTGTTCTCTTCTTGTTTCTCACTTTGTCTTAATCGCCTCATATGTACCTTGTAGACCATCAGTTCATGCAAAGAGAACCGATTTCAAAATGAAGTTATAGTCCTTGATGTTGGTGCTATGTGATAAATTAAGTTTTTCAGTCATATCATGGTACAATATCATTACAATCAAGGGAGAAGCAATCTGCCATAGCATTGGGAGTGACATTTCCAGGTTCATTCTATATTCTCCCAGATCATAGATATTTGATGGCTTGTTTTTTAAGGATACAGTAGAAATTTGTTGTGGCAGTTTAGGTAAGTCATATGCCAGGTACAACACCAATGGCAAAATAAACCAATGTAATTTCCATATCATTTGCATATAACCTTTGGATTATATATACTCTCTATCTTTACAAAAAATGTTCCTTGCATCTTAACAAAATTAATTTATAGGTAAATCCTGCTGAATAAAATGCCAGTTAACTTTACTCCCAAATAAGTCAACTGATATAAGTAACTTAGAAATGGATACTTCCTACAAATTTTAGGATTAGGGTCTTATTACTTTTGTCTTCAGTGTATCTATTTTATGTCCTGCTATTGTCCCCAAATTCTATAGTTCCTGATATACTACAAGGTGAAAATCATCAAATCGTCTGCATACAGAGAGATACTGAAGTTCATCTCCTACAGTTAATATCCAGTAAGGAGGATCAGGATCCATCTGGTTGTTAATGACTCCAAATTAACTACTAACAAGAGCGGGGAAAGTGAGCAGTCCTGCCACATCTCTGTAGTAAATTAAGAACAGAATATCATGGTGCCTCTATCTTCACTCTTGCACTCAAATGCTGATGTAATACCCTTACCAAATTTACAAATTTGGGAAGAAGTTTATGTGAAACATTGTTGAGAATTAAAAAGTGCATCAGTCCTGGCCAAAAGCCTTCTACACGTCAGCTTTTACCACGGAAGAGTCCTAACTCATCAGGAAGTATCCTCAATAAGCAAAGAGATTTTTATTAAGTTGTCAAAGGTGGATCCTTCTGGTACAAAATGAGTTTGGTCTTGGTTCAGAATGATGCTAGTCCCCAAGAACCATTTTGACACTGGTCTTCTCCCCTGCTTTCAAATTACAGAAGTAACTGTTTCCACATGAGCATTCCTCATGGTAAGAACAGAGTTAGTAAGCCTGGGAAAATGTTTCATAAATGCCTTCTTTTCCTAAGTATACATTTTCATTGGCTGACAGTGTGCCCCAGGGATTTTTCCTTTCTTCAGGACCAGTTGTGTTTTCTCAGTGGTAATTTCCACCATAAAAATAGAAGCTTGCTCTAACCCTAACTTTCATAAATTCAATGGGATAAGAGAATACTATATTTTCTGATTCTCTGTCAGGAGTATCCTTTTCGTACACATTGGCATAACACACAACAGAGGACTCAGTTAGCTCACCAGGAGAAAGAAGCCACCCCCACCTTAACATTCTTAATTTTATGACAAGCCCTCTCTGCAGCCTGTTGCCTGAGTTTTAATGCCAAAAACGTTTGGTTAATGGAGATAGTTTTAAAATTTCTTCAATCTTAAGTGATCACTTAGCTTGATCTTGTTTATAATCAGATACTTTATCAGTCTTTCCCTTAATTTCCCATATTTCTCTTTCTGCCCAAGGGATCCAATTAGTCTGTCCTGAGTGTGCAATAATTGTGACTGTTCAAGTTATGCTGCATATTCAATAGTCTATCCTTACTAAATTCATAGTTTCATAGATTAGTACTAGGCTACCTGCACTTTTAAGCCATTTGAAGCCTAGCCAGTTACCCCATGTGAGAATCAAACATTGCACCTTGTGTTTTTAAGGTAAGCACCTTAACCATTATGTCATCCTTCCACCCCAATTCCTGCAATAGCCTTGTAAAATGTCCTTTGAACAAATCCCAGGTGCTAGCAACCTCCCCAATCATGGGCCACTAAATGCAGGCAGTTGTCAAAAATCTCACTCACTTTCCTCAAAAGTAGTCCCCTTATAAAAAAACAAATTATGTCTCCAGCAGCTCTCAAGCACCTCATTAGATAGTTGAATCATAAGCACAGCAGGGCACGGTCTGACATTACTGTGGGAAAAGGAACCAGATTACACACTCAATAAACGTGCTGATCCATGATTAAAAAAATTGATTACAGAAAATGAGTGAAATATATACAGAAACATGTAGAAATTGATCTTGCGCTCAAGATTTTTTTAAGCGCAGTTGAATAATGCAAGGGAGATATACAAATTGACTAACTCAATCTTCTGACCTTCTAGAGTCCACTTACTGGCCATCAATCTTCCCTCTTTTTATTTATTAATTTGTTAACCAGGTAAGCACACTGGACACAAGTGCCCCCTTTCAGGCTTGACCTAGACTCACGTCCTAGTTATGTCACTTGCACAGAGCCACACAGTAGACAAATGAACGTGGAAGGAATCAAACCCTGTACAGTAATCTACAGTAAGCAGCTCATTAACAGCTCAAAGCCTTAATCATCTGTGCTGCCACACGTGCCTCTTTATCACCCCATTGTTGTTCTAAATCATTTCAAGTTTTAGTAATGCCCCCTCTGTACACACACACACACACACACACACACACACACACACACACACACACACACACACACACACACACACTTACCCATGGGGAAAGAGAATAAGCATATTTCTGAAAACCAAACTTTGTGAATTTTCTGTATTCATCATCTTACAGGAACATCTCATGTTAGAGTAAGAAATGTGGCTTTTATATAGCAAAAGAGATTCCTTTAGTTGTCTTGACTGGATTTGTACGTCCTTTCACATTCTAAGAAATTAAGGAATAACTCACTTCAAAATTTTTCATGCTCAGCCAGCTCTTGTCCCCTACCCCTTAACCTGCTTAAATGACATACTGAGACGTATTTGTGGTCTCCTATCATGACTGTAGAGAACAACCATTGCTGAAATGAACTTTATAAAATGACACACCTAAGCATTTACTGTTAAAAAATAATAGTTAATAGGAATAAAGCATTAACAAAAATGCATCTATTAAACTAACCAACTTATGGCAACTGTTTACATAAGTAACCTTTAAGACATGCTTTCAAGTAGAAGGAGAAATACCTATACAAAGATAGGAACCAAGTTTGGAAAAATAATGGCTGTCGAATCTGCACATAGGAGAATATGTTGTAAAACTTTCATATTTCATTTAGTCCATCCCAATCTGAACTCTCCCTCCACCATTACCTTCATAGTGTCAATGACCCCCTCCCCCAGAAAAGAATAAGTTATAATCTTTATCGTCAATGTCAATTCAGGTATTTCTCAATGACATCATGAAGACTGCTGGTCCCCCTTAACTGAAGTATACTTTTAGTTGTGGTATAAAAAAAAACTATACTGAATGTTAAATTACACTTAAAAAAAAAAAAAAAAAAAAAAAAAAAAAGCTCTGTAAAAATAGATAAATTGCAGGTTTTAAAAGATAAACACACTTTACCCGCCCTCTGTCTGGCCAATGAGAAAAATAGTTGACTGGAAAATGGTATCTAAATTTAGGCCCACACTGTCTGTGATCTTCAAATAAAACCCCACTTTTATGTATCAACCAGCATGTAATGATTACAAGCTGTTAAAGAGCTTATCCCATATTTAATGTTAAACTGTGCTCTGACGTTAAGGAAAAAAGCACTGAACCAAAAAAAAAAAAGGAAGCATAACTCATCTAAATTATTCTAAGCACCAGTAAAACATTTAATAACATGCTGTAATTAGACTGTATAATGGAAGATCACTCACTCCTGTACTGTGGATTTTCTGCTGCAAACGCTGATCTCTGTTTACCTACCATTCATTCACAGAGCAGAAAGAAAGTTTCCTTAGTTTCTCTTGCTTGTAGATTTTTCGTTTTACTCTGTTGCATTGGATAGACTGGCCTCCATCTCAGGCTGATTGGACTGAGATTGTTTAAATTTATCTACACTATCTAGAATGTCACAGGCACCCACAAGCAGGACTACATACAGTTGTAAAGGATACAGCAGCCTAAACTCCCAGTCAGACTTCTTCCATACTCTCATGACTAGCTAGATCCAGGGAATACCTTTTTCTTCTTCTCTTGACTGCCTGACCCAGTACCCAAACCATAGTCAGATTTTTTAATGCATAGTTCTCAAAATGAACAATGTTCTGGGGATACATACTGTAAGATGCTGAGGGATGGAAACCCTGTTCCCCAGTTTTATTTTTGTGCCTTGCGCAGGCAGATGTTCACTCTGCTGTCTTAGTGCTCATTTTCTCATAAGGATTGACTTCTTTTCTTTCTTAATGTTAATAAATGTAATTATTTTCTGTGCCCTGGATCTTCTAAATTGCCCAGTTTTGGTTCCAGTTGTCTAATTTTAGTTTCTGTGGTGCCAATACAGTCAGACATCTCACAAATCAGAGTCTACTTAAGTGAAACAGTTGCAGTAAGGGCTTGCTTATTTTCTTATTTCGTTATGTAATTTATTGGTGTAGTCCTACATAATAGAGTTTATTTATTTAGTTAGTTAATTAGATTTTATTTTGCATTTATTTTATTATTTGGTACAACCTGGTTCTTTTCTCTCAAGCCATCTTTGTAAGTTCTTGTGCTAGGCCGAGTATATTATCTGAAGAACAGTCTGCCATGATCTGATCTTGTGTTTGAGCAGACAGCATCTGATGAGTTTTGTTTTTACCAGATGCTTTCTTTTTAGTCATTAACATGAGAATATATTGTTAAAAGCTTGCTTTGCCTTTTAGTCATTTTATTATGATGTGCAAGCGGAGCTAATAGATTGGTGCTGTCATACTTTTTCCATTTTAGGTGGAAGTTAACTTAAAGTGAACATTTTAGCATGTTTATTTTTTAAATGAAAAATGGAGTTTTATGTTTATGTATCCACAAGATATTCATCCAAAATAGTAACATCTGAAAATAATTACATGCACAATTGTAAAATTATATTTTATCCAGAAGAGTAAACATAATGTCTGTTTTCAGTCTGAGGTATAGAATCGATTAAACCTTCCCGAACTCTGTTACTAAACATATCCATTAATCAGGTCTGAATTTATAGTACCTGATTTTTTAAAATGCTCATTTTTTT
This sequence comes from Protopterus annectens, assembly GCF_019279795.1. Lineage (NCBI taxonomy): Eukaryota > Metazoa > Chordata > Ceratodontiformes > Protopteridae > Protopterus > Protopterus annectens. The sequence goes on from NC_056743.1 coordinate 750,869,082, forward strand.
CTTACCTGAATACTCAGTTTATATTGAAGTTTGTTTGTCTTTTCGGCTTTTCCCGGTAAGGGGTCGCCACAGCAGAACTCCGGCCCGCTAATGATTGGCAGTAGATTTTTATGGTGCCGATTTGCCAGCCCAGTGCCCAACCTTCAGCAAAGGCACGCCCATTCATGCATGTCTTTCGTTGGCCACTCGACCGCGGGGAGGACATGCAGACTCCACACTGAAGGCACTCCCCGCACACTAGCTGAGAATTGAACGGGAGAACCTCTTGCTGTGAGGCAACAACACAACCGCTGTACCACCGCGGCTGTAAAATAAGCCACAATGTAACTGGCTTTGATATTGACAACATGTTCACAAGAACAATATTAAGCAAAACTCTAAGGTAATGAGAATTAATAGCAGTCGGGGACTTATACAGTGAAATGTTGTACTTTTTGTAAGTAATTGGTATTCCAGGTCTGTAACTAGAAGCCCACACCTGAAACAGACAAGAAAATTATTATTTTTTGTCTTTATAATCTGTTACACACTGTGTTAATTACATTTTTTTAATTACAAGTTTTTAATAAGGTTGCATCCAAACATCTCTGGAGGAAACCTGGTCCACCTCATTTATTAAAAATGATTTGCAAAAGCATTTATTACATTTGCACTCTAGTATTCCAACTTCTTATGCATCCTGTCCACCATCCTTTAATCACAGGACATAAAAATTCCAGATATGCTTCTCCCCTTTCCCTTGTAAGTGCAAGGACTAGAAAACTCTCACTGTTATGACTAATGTAGTCACTGACAGGATCTAGTGGGAAACTCTTCAGCAGGGATATTATATTAAGAGGTTGGACAGTCAACTCTCAACAGCTCTGATTTAGATATAGCACCATGATTTCCCCCCTCAGATTTAGCTTTGTTTTCTTGACGGTGCAGTAGTAGCCTTGTCGCCTCACAGCAAGAGGTTCTCCGGTTTGATTCTCGGCTGGAGTGCCTTCTGTGCGTAATCTGTATGTCCTCCTTGTGTTCGTGTGGGTTTCTTCCAGGTGCTGCAGTTTCCTCCCATGTTACAAAGACATGCATTTGGAGCATTTCTACCCGGCCCTCTGCTGAAAATTGGCTTTGTTCCAAGTCAGACTTTCCCGGTAAACAAATAATAAATAAATTCTAGATTTGATTATGTTCTTCATGGAAGTCATATCAGTTTATGGATACATACCTTAAATAATAAGTAAACTACACCTATATAAAGATTAGACCTTGTATTGTGAAAAATATAAAAAGTGCTCCTTTTTCTGACCCTCTGCGATAATTTTAAAGGTCCATGCTATGATTTTAATGCTCAGAGGCTGAGAGAGATTAAAACTATGAGCTGTTAACAAGCTGCACCCTTTGGTCAAAGGTTCGATTCTCACAGTCTTCATTTGCCTAATCTGGATTATTTGGCTACTGATAATGGAATTATGTTCATTAATATTTTAAATAGCAGATTACATTTTTATTATTATTATGCTTCATTCGGGGATAGAGTCTGTGCTGTGCACTCACTGTGCTCTGCAATAGTTTCTTTCAGCTTTCCTTCAAAGTTGCATTGGATTAAAAAGGCAATCGAGGAATGAATGCTTTATTATCACTGTTTCTGTTATTTAAAATTAGATGTAATTTTTTTGTGTCAACACTAAATTATATTTTTATAGCCTTGCAGTGCATTTTTCAAAGAGTTTCCCTTGTACAATGTGTTTCTGAATTGCACTGTCAGAATGCAGCCCTCCCATTCCTCTTCTATCATTAGACTCAGGTGTTTAACTGCCTTGACAGATAGAAGCTCTTTACTCAATGACCATGAAAACATAAAGGTAGGATTTGTAATTACTTGTCAGTAAAGTACATCAAAATTGGATGGTTCTTAGTTGGGTACATAAGAAGAGAGAGTGTAGTAGTTAATGAACATTAATTTGTGTGTTGTGTTCTTTAAAGAAAATTTGTGTATACACTCCATATACATGATTGAGTAAGTAGTACCATCTCTGGTATTGAGTAATTAACATCTCTGATCTTACGGATAATTAGTTCAATTTGATTATGGTTTCCAAGGAGGTTTTTTTTTTTTATTTTTTTTTTGCTGGAAATTTGTTAAGACAATAGCCATGAAGAGCAGAATTTGATGTAAGAACACATACATTTTATTTTCTAATTATGGATGTTGTGTTTGTTGTACCTGACCTCATGATTCCAGTACCAATTTTGGCATCTCTTTCTGTAGTTTTTGCCTTCTTTATGTACATTTACTAGTTGCAATTGTAAATATTTAAAAATGCAGATTCCTGTTCCTCTTAGATCTCATGTAATAGTGATGCACTCACTGCCTGATGTTTAAGCAGATAAGATAGAGGTTCATATTAGGACTTCTACAATTAATATAATGTTAAGTATTATAGTGCTGAGAAGAAGTTTGAAACAACTGTTTAAATGCAGTTCTGAAGTGCTTTTAAGGTTTTGTATTTAACTGATCTGTAAATGAGGATCAATTTCCTCTTTTGTGGGACATCATGAGATCATTATCTGGTTAAGTGGCTTGTTCAAAGTCACAGTAGGTGATTGAAAAATGAGAAATTCAAACCAAGACTTGCATGATAAAACTCGTTAACAGTTCATAGCCTTAACTGTGTATGCTAAACATCTGTACTTGTAAGAGCTATTCACTTATTTATTTTTTACAAGTCTACTGGTTACCAAACCGTGGGGTGGGGGCTGAGCAGCCCTATGATACATACCTGTAGGTGTTAACTTTCTACTTCTGAAAAGAGAGTGTGTCTCAGGATATCTGTAATTATATTATGATCTGCTCCTTAAACAGGCACTTTGTTTGCTAGTAAAGACATTTTCCAACATGGATTAAACAGTCAAGAATTTACTTTCTCATTGTGCCATTCCATTCTATACATTTTCAAATTTGGAAGATAGTTACAACATTTTGCCCTTGTTGAATGCAAATAATTTAATTGTAGTTATTGTTCCCTTTGATGGTTACTTGATCAAAGTGTAACATCCATTGATTTTGTAAAGGCTCTCTATCACACTGCTCAGAATCCTTCCTGTCACTGCCTCCCGTGAACTCCATGTTACTCTGACTGCCAAGTTATCTTGTTCAGGCCAGTCCAGGATGGAGTACCAAGTAAACAGAAGTGCCTCCTCCCTTCTGGTATCTGAGCAGGTATTGGAATGAGCCAAGGAATGAGTGACATGCTGGGGACCAGTTACTGTGAGGGATCACTGGGAAAGCTAAAGTTTTTTTTTATTCTTTTAACCCTAACATATGCGTGTGCATGCAGCTGTGTGCACAGCACACACACACACACACACACACACACACACACACACACACACACACACACACACACACACACACACACACACACACAAAGTAGACTGTTGTTGCCTGAGTATATTTCTAGTCTCTACTACTCAACCTCACCAGTGTTGAATTTATCCATCCCACCTATGAAGGAGTGCAGCCGTTAAACATTCACTGATTCCACATCCTGTCCATCAAGTCCAGTCTTTAGCTCCAAAATCTGTCACTGAACATTGGTTGCTCTTATCAGAGGTGTAAGTCAAATGCTGTCGCAGGGGCCAGCCGACAGATGATTTTCTTTTGTTCCTTTTAGGCAGGTAAACCCAATGGATCCTTCAAAATCTGTTTTCAGAATAACCCATAATACTGCATTTACTGAACACACAGAACACAGTGATGGGTCACTGAGGAAAATTTCCAACCCCCCCCCCCCCCCTCCAATTTTTTTTTTTTTTTTGCACAAGTGCTGTTAGATTTTTGGCATCCAGCTAAAGTGGTAGATGAAAATCTGAGTTTAACATGCCTTCAGAAAGAGGGCATACCAGGAGTTCAAAACTCATCTCATGCTACACAGCACAGTCAGTGTCTCTGCAGCAAAATTCCTGTTACCTGGTATAACACTAGAACCCTGTTTTTCCTCATGATCAGGTATCAAAGTTGAGACAGCAAGCAGCCTACTTCAACACGCCGCCGACAAGCTCTTGTAGCTGCACCATAAATGATGACAGTCATGTAACTTAAGCACAATATTAGGTAAATTAGTGTGAATTTTAATTAGTAAGTGTTTGTCGTTGTGCTGTATTAACATGAGTACACTGCTTGTAAAAACTATCACTCTGGATGGTTGTTTGTCTCAACAATCTCCAAGCCATTTATGAGATGTAGCAGATCTTAAAAAGGCAGATTCACACAACAGTCTCATAATCTGTGTAGCTTTTATTGTTCTAAACTCAGTGCTGTTCATTGTTATGCACATTTCTGCTTTTTTTCTTTTTTGCCAGGCATCTGTACTTTCAGACTGAGCCATTTTGGCTTCTGTGGTATACATACCTCAGACCCCATTACACCCTTCTTTCCAGGAAACTTCAGATAATTCATTTTTTTTATAAATGTCTTATCCATCTGTGAGAAGAATGCATAAGTGCATGGCACTGCATCCTGGCATACTTTCTTGCTTGCTTGCGTCTTTCGGCTTTTCCCGGTTAGGGGTCGCCACAGCGGAACTCTGATCTGCTAATGATTGGCAGGAGATTTTTACGTGCTGGCTGGCCGGGCCTAACGCACAACCTTCAATGAAGGAACGCCCATTTACGCATATCGCCACACAGAAGACGCTCTAACTGAGAATCGAACGGGCAACGTCTAACTGTGAGGCGACAACGCTACCACAGCACCACCACCGCAGTATATCCTGGCATACTTTCTGCTAGCTGTTAATTAATAAACAACTTGACTTTTGCTAGAAAAGTTACAGTTAAACACTTGAATGGTGTAGAGAAATCTTTATACAGTGGTTACAGCTGTGTCAAACTTGAAACCTGGGGAATGAGTGAAGGTGGGTGGCTGGGCAGGTAGAGGAAAGAGTCAGAACCCTTGTTGTGCTATAGGCTGACCCAGCCTGATATGTTAACAGGGCATGTAAATGCCAACTGCAGGCTAGGGAACTGCATTTTAGAATTTATGAACATGTGTATGCTGTTGAAGTAAATGACACCACTAATGCTTTATCTGGACATTCTGTTATATGCAGCAAGCAGAAACATTTTAAATTTGCAGTTGTAGATCATTTAAAAGATTTTGTCAGAAAGTTAGACACTGAATATTATTTAGATTGGTTAGAATATATGTGGGAAGTTATGTTAGAAGTGAGCACATTTCCTGGTATTAATGATCACGAAAATTTAAAATCTTCCTGAAAAGGAAGAGGTTAAAACATAGTTTTTTTTTTCGTTGGTCATGTGACATCATTCTGTGATACTCTTAAGTACTTTAACTTTGAGTATATTTATATTTAACTTCAGTCTGATGGCGTCTCATTTTAGGAGATGAAAACGCTTGCAGTGTACTGCTTATTTTACTTTTATCCCAACAAAGTGCCTCATTAATTCAGAAGCTAAAAGCAAGATGGTGAGGATTATAACTCTTCGCCATGTTGGTGTGAACGACTTGCGATGTACCTCACTGGATTATATGAAGAGAGACATGATTGATCTCTCTGATTATGTGTCTCAGGCTGGTATGTCCCTAACCTTAAGCAGTATTTTTCCTTTGCCCAGGATGATATCTCAGTAGAAACAAAAAATGATTCACTTCAACAATTGGCTTAGTTTCTGGTGTCATTCAAAGGGGATCCAGTATCTGTCAGCCTGGGATGACATGGTCGACAGACCTCGATGCTTTGCCAGAGATGGTCTTCATCTGTCACCCTTGGGTTTTCGGTTACTGGCTAAAGCTCTTGCCACCCCCATAGTGCCTTTTTTAGGCAATGTCACAAAAATAAAATTCCAACTTAAAAATACCCCCTAAAAACAACCTCAGGGTTATGCTGCTAAATGCTAGGAGCCTGAACCAGAAACTGTACTCATTGGAAGCAATCCTCACCTTGGAAAATGTGGTATTTGTGCAGTCACTGAGATCTGGTTTAATGCTGCGGAGAGCACTCCAGCAATACCAGGTTACATTTCCTTCCACACATTCAGACCACAACCTGAAGGTATGAGAACCAAAGGAAGTACTGTATCAATATTCATTTAAGGTAAATACACCTCTACATTGGTTAAACAGCACGATTCCCTTGAATTACTTCAGCTGCAATTGACTGTAGGTAAGACCCCTCTTCAGGTCATTGCCAGCTGTAGGACCCCCTCCATAAATCAGGACATCCACTCAGCCTACTTGGATCTACTTGTGTCAATTGAGAAACAACCAAACACCCTGGTTTTGGGTGACTTTAATTACCCATCCATCAACTGGGTAAATTATATGTGTTCTAACTCACTTGGCCAAAGGTTCCTGGACTTTGATAACACCAGTGCCCAGGACCAACTGGTTGACACACCCACAAGGGGCTCAGACATCCTAGATCTGGTGTTCAGCAAGAGGGGGAACCACCGCACCACCCCCAGTATGTGGCCATCCCTGGTGAGATCTGACCACAAATCAGTGTTGCTAGAAGTAACATTAACCTAAGACCCTTCTTAGTAACAACTAGATGAAAAAACTTCTCCAAGGCCAATTACAGTCTCTTCAATGACAGCATAATTAACTTCGTAGCCCCTCCCCCACTGATGGAACAGACACCTATGCTTAGTTATACGCCATTGCTTTATAGGAGCACCTGTACAATTATATTGACTCTGCCATACTGGATAGAACCAAAGCAAGATCTTCAAGGAATCACAAACTTGCCTAGTGGACAACTGCCATTAATAGGCTATACAACAGGAGAAAGAAATTGTTGTCTGAGAGTAGGAAGGAATGGTCTCAAAACTGGAACCATTCCCTCCTTAATGTAAACAAGTAAATAAGACTCCTAGCGAAGTTCTCCAAAGCTAACTACAAATCCAAATTAGCTTCCCTAACTAAGGATAATCACAAGGTGTTCGTTAGTTACATTCGTAACCTCAAAGTTAAGGCCCAGCTATGCACTGAACTTGTAGTTAATGGTGCTACATTTACAAAACCTGTGGCTATAGCAAACCTGCTGGCTGACAGGTTCACTGAAAACATCACTCCCCTGTCCCCGCCACATATACCCCAAAGCATACCTAACACCAGTCCCCCACCTAGTATCTCCAAGGAGTAAGTCTCAAGTGCCCTCTCCAAGGCCAAAAACACAGCCTCTGTCGGAGCAGACAAAATCCCAGGCTGTGTTATACATGGGTTAAAACCAGAATTAGAATCACCATTGGACTCGCTTTTAAATTACAACCTAAGTACTATCTTCGTCTCAGCAGAATGGAAAACAGCTACCGTCATTCCTTTGCACAAAGGGGGTACATTCATAGACTCCGGGAACTGTAGATCCATTAGCCTGACCAGCCTTATCTGCAAGGCCATGGAACGAATCATTATGGACCTTATTAACAAAAATAATAGAAAATCTCCAAATGCTCAATCCCAGCCAGTTTGGCTTTGTCAAGGAGAAATCATGCCTGTTAAACTTGGTGGACTTCTTCAAGGCAGTCACCAAATCCCTAGACAAGGGCAAATCTGTGCATATGGCCTATCTAGACTTAGTCAAGGCCTTTGACTCAATCCCCCACTAACTCATCATTGATGAACTCACCCATCTGGGTATCAACCCATATATTGTCAGGTGGGTTGCAAACTGACTCCATGATAGAACTCATATGGTCAAAATAGGGGACTCCACCTCCTCCAGCAGACTCATAACCTGGTGTTCCACTGGGATCGGTTCTGGGACCCCTACTGTTTGGAATCTACTTCTCCAAAGTACAGGCTAAAACTAAAGGACTGTGGCTGATATCATTTGCTGATGGCTGCAAACTGGGAGTGATCATTGAAACCCATAGCAATGCCAACATTCTGCACGAAGGTCTTACATGACTAATGACTGGTGCCAAAGTCATGGTCTTAAACTTAATTAAAAAAATGCATTATCATCTCCTTTGGCAAGGATGATGTTCCTGCAAACTACCACATCAATAGCAATACCCTAAGCACACAGTCAGTGGTAAGAGATCTTTGCACACAGGTTGACAGCAACTTAACTTCAATCACCGTGTCTCCACAGTGGTAAGAAGGCCATTTCATATTGCTCAACTCATAAGTAAGGGCACTGCCTCCAGAAAAAAAGAGATTATAACCCCCTGTACTCTTCCCTCATTAAACCAGTAATAAAGTACAGCGCTTCCTCTGGTATGTTCCTTTCCAAACACCTGCAGCAATTGGAGAGACTACAAAGGTTCCTTACAAAGAAAATTCAGGGTCTTCAAAAATCTGTCTTATGCAAACAGACTGAAATCAGTGTCACTTTACTCTGTGTCATACAGACTGCTCAGAGGCGACCTGTGCCTTGCATATAGAGCAATCTCTGACCCAGCTTTAATGGAAATGCTGAGTATTTTTCTCAAGTGAAATGGCACACAGGTCACTTGCTCAAAGGACCTTAACCTGGAATGTGACATCAACAGAACTAACTGGAGAAACAGATTTGTCTCACAGAGGTTGCCCAACCTTTGGAACAAGCTTCCAATTCATGTTAAACAAAGCACCTTGTTGGCCTTGTTTAAGCATAATTTGGACAATTGGATGGGTAACTGGAAATTCACCCCAGGGGTGCCACCTGTGTCCTTCTGGGGCAAGGGCAATGGGTGCTGATTTCATTGTCTGCTTGAACCAGACTCCCTTGGGAAAATGGGTTGAACTTGGCTAGGCTTGTAAGGGTCCTGGGGCCGTTAGTCTAGTAACCTCCTATAATCCTATGATCCATTTTAGAGAACACTATTGTATAAGAGAAAAGCAGATGGTTACTTGAGTCAGCATGGGTATCTGTATTAAATACAGTGATCTTTAAAATGATCCTAAATGAATATGGTTATCCAGTGAGGAAAAAAAACCCTTGAAGTACAACAAATTTGGAGAGTATGCTGCACCTGTAACAGAGGCATCCCTTCACATCCAATCTCTGTGAAGGAGTGTGCTGCAAAACAGCCCAGGCTACCTGGAATCCGATACCACAAAAGATAAGAAAACTAGACAAACTGTATATTTTTAGGAAACAAAGAGCAACTCATTGAAAGAAAATATATATCTTTTTTTTTAATCCTATGTAAGTCTTGCTAACTTGATATCAATGTTCTTAGTAACATTATGTAATAAGAGCATGTCTGCTAATTTCTGCTATAACACAGAATGAATCTGCATTTATTAACTTTTAAACAATATAAATAGATTTGTAGCTTAGGTAGATGGTGCACGCATTTGTGTATTTATTGATGTAGGTAATTGCTTCATATAGTAGTATTAACTAGTCTTACTCTATCTTAACTCCTTGTTGAGGTGCGAAATCTTACTTCTGACTCAGTAAAATGTTTCACCTCACCTCTTTATTAAGTTACTCAAATAATTTGCACACTTCAGTTGTTAACCAGTTATGTTTATTACATATTTTTAGTTGGCTAGTATATTAAATGAAGTTGACTGTCTCCTTGCCTGTATGTATGTGCTATTGCTTTTAAGTCAAAGATGTAAATATTAAGTTGCAACTATTTTTTGCCTGTGTAGTATGCCAATATGTATCCTTATGGGTATATATACTATTACTAGTTAATGAAAGATGCAAATATTATTTAAAGCTATAATTGAGTCTTTATCTTTGCAGGTTCTTAATTTCTCCAAGTCTTTTGAGTTTCTAATACCATGATGAACCCCATTCCTAAGTAAAAAAAGTATGGTAAAAGTTTGTGAAATTAGTATTGTTTCAATCTTTGATATTAGCCAAAAGTGCTCTTTGCAGCACCTGCAGTGTGTTCACAATTGACTACTCCTGCAGTTCACATGGAATTACTTACATGTATGGGTACCATGTCTAAGGTGTACAGGAAGTTCCTTTCTTTTTGAGACCCGTTGCTCCTACTACTGTTGGAACTGTATGGGTATCCTTCTTCCATATTGCCCTCATTTCTCCTTGCAAATCCTATTTGTGCCTCTGTATGTAAGACACTGTAGTCACTGGGTGTTGGAACTTCAGTGATCAATGCTACTTTTGTCTTCTTTTTAGGGACTACTATATCTGGTTTTCTTACATGTATTTTTTGAATTGTTGGTGATGTGTAATTCTTCACTTGTGTTGATATGGCAAATTTTTTCAAATATTTTGAGTTGTACATCAGTGGTCTATGGCTTGAGGGCCAGATGAAGATGACTGCACTGAGCCCAGAGCCAGGCAAATGGTGACCAGGAAAAAAAAAAGTCAAAGTAACTTGTACACAAGTGTGCACACACAGATATAAACACACAGACACTCATAATTTATTTACCAGTTGATTCATAGGTTTTGTAAAGAATGTAAAAATTGTTCGGTATATGAAACGCGCAGCAATGTGAGATACCTATGTTGGGCAGCCAGTGTCAAACTACTGCTTCTGGAGCTCAAAACAGACCAATAGCAGAAGCTAGTAGAATCGTAATGCTTCCACTGTTGGTTTGCCTTGTGCTGTAGGAAGTGTCTGTCTCATTGACTCAGTGAGAGCGAGAGTGGAAGAGAGAAAAAGGAGCTTGTACAAGCAATTTAAGCTGTAAGGACAAGCAAGCAAGCATTTATCAGTGTAGTTCAGATTGCAAACCAACAGGGCTTTTTTCAAAGAAGAGGAGAAGTGGGTCAGATTTGAGCAGTGGTTCATAAGCCAAACTGAAAGTGCCAAGAATCCTGATGTAAGCATTACTGAACTATTTTAATACAAAGGATGTCTGCTGTTGATTACCTGTTATTCAAGATTGCGTGCTGTATTGCTGTTTGCTGAATTGTCTTTGTATAATGTATTAATATGTTTTTGCCTAATGGCCAATATTGTAGCTGAAAAGGGCCCTTGGACCAGTTCTGTTACTCAGTCTACAAAATGGTACAAACATCTATACATAAATTACTTATACATACAAACTTTACTTACTTGGTTAAAAAATGTTTAATAAATAAGTACACATATGCATAAATAAACAAATAAATTAAGTTCACTTACTTGGTTAATAAATGTTAAACTTTAAACAAATAAAAATTATTATTTAAATTAATACATAATAAATGATGTTACTGTGCAGTTGAAGCTGACTATACAAGGAATAGGGGACAGGAAACTGTAAATACACCCATGTAATACACTTCCATAGGATGTAAAGATCACTAGCTTGGCAGTCATAATTAACCCATGCAGTCCACTTAATATTAAAGTATGCAAAGAGTAATAATCAAGTAACCACAATGCTCCACAATAGTACATTTCCACAGCGTATGCAGATAGTACTGGCCAAGTAACCATAATTCACCTCTGCAGTACAATTCCATATAGTACACAACAGTACTGATACTCTAATGCACTCCGGTAGTACATTTCCATATAGAAAATGAAGATCTGAGAACTGTAATGCATTCTGACAGTACACTTCCACATAGTACATGAATAGTACTTGCCTGAGAACTGTAATGCACCCCCAGTAGTACACTTCCATGTAGTACACAAATGTACTGGGCCAAGAACTGTAATGCAGCCTGACAGTACACTTCCATGTAGTACACAAATGGTACTGCTCCAAGAACTGTACTGTACACTTCCATATAGTACATAAATAGTACTGGTCTAATAACTGTAGTGCACCTCAGCAGTACACTTTCATATAGTACAGAAATAGTACTGGTCCAATAACTGTAACGCACCCCAACAGTACACCATCATGTAGTACACAAATAGTACTGGTCCAATAACTGTAACGCACCCCAACAGTACACCTGCATATAGGACACAAATACTACTCGTCCGATAACTGTAACACATCCCAATAATACACCTTCATGTAGTACACAAATACTACTCGTCCAATAACTGTAACACATCCCAGCAGTACACCTTCATGTAGTACACTCATAGTACTGGTCCAATAATTGTAATGCACCCCAGCAGTACACCTTCATATAGTACACAAATAGTACTGGTCCAATACCTGTAATGTACCCCAGCAGTACACCTTCATGTAGTACACAAATAGTACTGGTCCAATAACTGTAACACACCCAACAGTACACCTTCATGTAGTACACAAATATTACTCGTCCGATAACTGTAATGCACCTCAGCAGTACACCTTCATATAGTACACAAATAGTACTGGTCCAATAACTGTAACGCACCCCAACAGTACACCTTCATATAGTACACAAATACTACTCGTCCGATAACTGTAATACACCTCAGCAGTACACCTTCATATTGTACACAAATAGTACTCGTCCAATAACTGTAATGCACCCCAGCAGTACACTTTCATATAGTACACAAATAGTACTCATCCAATAACTGTAACGCACCCCAGCAGTACCCCTTCATATAGTACACAAATAGTACTCGTCCGATAACTGTAACATATCCCAGTAGTACACCTTCATATAGTACACAAATAGTACTTGTCCGATAACTGTAACACATCCCAGCAGTACACCTTCATATAGTACGCAAATAGTACTCGTCCGATAACTGTAACACATTCCAGCAGTACACCTTCATATAATACACAAATAGTACTTGTCCGATAACTGTAACACATCCCAGCAGTACACTTTCATATAGTACACAAATAATACTCGTCCAATAACTGTAATGCACCCCAGCAGTACACCTTCATATAGTACACAAATAGTACTCGTCCGATAACTGTAACACATCCCAGCAGTACAACTTCATGTAGTACACAGATAGTACTCGTCCGATAACTGTAACACATCCCAGCAGTACACCTTCATGTAGTACACAAATAGTACTGGTTTGGTATCTGTAATGCACCCTAGCAGTACACCTTTATGTAGTATGCAATACTACTGGTTCAATAACCATAATACACCCCAGCAGTACACTTTCATATAGTACACAAACAGTACTGGTCTGATAACTGTAACATACCCCAGTAGCAGACTTTCATATAGGGCACATGCCAGCAGTACACCATAATATAGTACACAAATAGTACTGGTCCAATAACTGTAATGCACCTCAGCAGTACACTTCCTCTTCTACAGAAGCAAATAGCCTACCCCAAGGCTGTTATGAGACATTGCCTATTGTTCTGAATCTAGGTAGGGTGTTGGAAGTGCATTCATTTCCTGGAGGATGGACTTAGGTGGGGTATGTTACTGCCAAACCTACTTTTTACTGTCATAAACTTTCACTAAGAAAAGCATTCCAAATGAGCGAGAAAAGTACAGCACTCCATGTTCAGTGACTAGCAGTTAGGATTGAACACTCCACCGTGGAGGTGGAAGATAGGCATCTTACCAAAGAACTGCCTTGCCCACATGATTAAATAGATGGTATGTACATGCTGCAGATACATGCCTAATATGTATTTGTTGTAGTGCTTAGAGACCTTTAAAATACACTGTGTAAAGGTCAGTCTGCACTGCTCAAAGTGAAAACCTGTACTCTTATAGTAACTCGGTTATCTAGCAACTAGGCAATTAGTACAAGCTGCAGCAAATAATTTGAAGAACTGTTAGGAGTAGTGCAGGTTACATGCCGAAACCTGCAACTTTTTTTTTTTTTTTCACAATTTTTGAAAAATATTTCCTCATTTTTGATAAAATTTTCATTGCTTTTCTAGTGGCTCTGCTAAGCCCATGAGTTAACTGTGGATGTAGCTACAATCATGTCATAGTGCCTGCATAGGCTGTTTATTAAAAATGTTCTCTGCAGTTGAGGAAAAAATGGCGTCCAACCAATGAGCTATTGCATTGATACACAACAGCTTTTCCTCTTGTGTCTGAAATATGTTTCTGGAGCTGTAGCAAGGAGTAGCTGCCCAGCAAGGATGATCTCACCACTGACTTAAAACAAATAATAGGCATCTCTTCTACCATTCCAGTCTGGTCCCCTAGTAGCTTGAACCAGGAGGATCTGCCCTCTTTGCACTGCCACAGTTATTGTTTTTGCTTACTGAACCCAGATTTTTAATTCAGTAAAAACAAAGCCAACAGTTTCCTTTCATTTAACCCACCTAATGCTTTATAGGGAATTCTTTTGTCCAGCTGCTTCCATTTCATTTGGGTACAAGACAGAGAGATGGGGAGGGACTGTGTGTGTGTGTGTGTGTGTGTGTGTGTGTGTGTGTGTGTGTGTGTGTGCGTGTGTGTGTGTGTGTGTGTGTGTGTGTGTGTGTGTGTGTGTGTGTGTGTGCGTGTGTGCGTGTGTGCATGTGTGTGCGTGTGTGTGCGTGTGTGTGCGTGTGTGTGTGTGTGTGTGTGTGTGTGTGTGTGTGTGTGTGTGTGTGTGTGTGTGTGTGTGTGTGGCTGTCTGTGTTTGTGCAAATGCATGTAGGCATGTGTATTTCAGGAATAATGTACAACTGTTTGCAGAGAACTCTGCTTAACAGGCAACAAAAAGAGCCATTTGAATGCAACCTGAAGGCATAACTTAAACTTTAAAAATATTGAATATCACACAGTGTAGTCTTGTCATTTTATTGATGTTCATCATGTTATACTGCTGCAGTCATCACACTTGGGTTATCCTGCCGTCAGGCGGTCCCGCAGTCGGCCGAATCCCAAAGTCTTGGTCCAGTGTCGGTTATCGTCGCTTCTTCCCTAACGTCAGTGCGACAGGGGGATAAAAGAGGAAGCCGACGCCATTTTCTTCAGTCTTTCTTGCCGTGCGGTGCCCGAAGCAGAAGCAGTTCGCAAGTGCCAGTCGGCTAGCTCCTGAGATTTTTTAATCGAATTTCATCCCAAAGTCTTCTCTAATGCTAAGTACCCCATTGGGGAAACTTTTCTTGCCTCAGACCGATGTCAGACAAAGTTAATAATTGCATTTCTTGTGGGAAGCAAATACCTCATAAGGATTTTCATTCTTATTGTATTCCTTGCCTAGGCCCAGACCACGACGTCTCTGGTTGTCGGTTTTGTGCTAGGTTCAACAAACGTACAATCAAGCGTCGGGCAGATTTCGCCCGACATTATTTTGGCAGAAAATTTAACTATAGCATGTCATCTGAGCAACTGACATCAGCAATGATTAAAAAATGCAAGGATAAGGACAGGCAACCAAGGCCAAGACCAGATACCAAGGCCTCAGCGAGGCCTGCCGCCGGTTCTCTGGTTTTCAGCGAGGCGCCTACGCAGCCCCTGACTACCGCTGATTTAGAAAATCTGACGGCCTTCCAGGCTGAATCAGCTGGGCCTCAAGAGCCGGTTCCCTCTCACCCCTCGGATGCCAACCCTGACGGTGATCTGGAGATTTTGGACAGGCCTTCGGTTTCTGAAGGTGTCTTCAAACCGACAACTATCTCTATTAAGTCTTATGCTAAACTTAAAGCCCCCTTAAAAGTTAGGAAATCGGGCCCACAGACACCCTCACAGGCCCCTATGCCTAATAAACAGATGCTTAAGATGGCTGAGGATTTAATTACCCTTATCAGGGGTTCACAACCCCCTCCTGACAAAAGGCCTAGACTGGAGGAAGATTATCCTTCCTCTGACCAAGCATCCATTTCCTCAGCTAACTCTGAGGACCAGGATTATTCCTTCCCTCCTTATGAAGACTCAGATGCTGAAGAGTCCATTCCCTCTCCCCCCCCCCCCCCGAAGACTACTCTTTTGTGGAAACTTTACACACCATGAGGGAGCACTTCCACTGGGAAGGCCAAGATTACTCTGACTCTAAGAAAAGACTCTGTGAGTTTCTTTTTCATCCACAGCATAGACCTCTTGCAATTCCTCCAGTTTTAGACATTTTGGATGATGTTTACACCGAATCTAGTCTAAACCCAGATTCCTTACCTCCTGCACCAGCTAAACCTGACAGATACTAGCGAGTTCCTGATTCTCATAAGTTTCTATATAAAAGCCCTGTTGCAGACCCGAAAAACATTTCCCAGGGTCCCAAAGGGGTTAAGGCCTCTACTGCTAAGAATCCACTACCTTCTGAAAGAGATTCCAGAGCATTAGAAAGATGGGGGAAGAAAGTGTATACGTCTGCCACTTTGGCCATGAGGGCCTTAAACTGCCAATTCCACATGCTAAAATACCAGCAGTACTTGATTACACAGTTAAAGCAGAAAATGATCCCTCAGACAGATCAGCCTGATTTCAAAGAGATGCAGGATTTGCTGCATGCAGCAGAACAGGTGGGAAAGCATACCTTACAGTGTGGTTTTGATTCATTGGAAGCCTCATGTAGAGCAGCTGTCACAGGTTCTGTAATACGTAGACATGCTTGGCTAAAAGAGCAAGCCTTACCAGAACATGTCAAAGCAAAGTTATTGGATGCTCCATTGCAGAAAGATGTGTTATTTGGTGTCAAAGCAGAGGAAGTTTTAAAGAAAATGGAAGAAAAGGCAAAATCTATGCAGACAGTTAAAGATTTTTTACAGGTACAACTTCCTCGTTTCAGCAGAAACTGGCCGTCAAAAAAATGGTCCTTTCCTGCATCAGACAGACCCCAAAGGGGTAGGTACAGACGCCCAAGGGGCAGAGGCCAGCCACAAGGTTCTTTCAGGCCTAGACAATGGCATACAACAACTCAGAGAGGTGGAGATGAAAGATCTCAACCCTTCAGGAAACAAACACAATGACTTCCCTCTTCACCTGCCAAGCAAAATTGCCCTGGCAGCACCTTTGGGAGGAAAACTGGCTCTATTTCCATAAAATTGGCGCATCATAACAAAGGACAAATGGGTTCTGGATATCATTACCCGAGGATACAGATTTCATTTTCACACTTTACCACGGATGAGAGGCATGCCAAATCTGCCTCCAAACCAATGGGCAGAGGCACAAATGCAAATTTCAGCTCTCATGGATATGAAAGCAATTCAAAAGGTACCTACAAAGGAACAAGGTCAAGGTTTTTACTCAAGACTATTTCTAGTACCAAGAAAGGACAAAGCCTGGAGACCCATTTTAGATCTCTCAATTCTAAACACATACCTGGAGGTACCCAAATTCAAAATGCTCACACTACAGCAGCTTCTTCCCATGCTGGGCAAGGAGTCTTGGCTGGTAACGTTGGACCTCAAAGAGGCATACCTGCATGTCCCTATCAGACAAGATTGCAGAAGATACCTCAGATTTTTGGCAGGTACAACGCATTATCAATTCTCTGCATTGCCCTTTGGCTTATCTACTGCACCCAGAGTATTTACGAAATGCCTGGCATCAGTAATTGCATATTGCAGACAATGAGGAATACAAATGTATCCATATCTGAACGACTGCCTGATCCAAGTGGACAGCTAGGCCATTCTATTACAGCATCTGGCATTTGTAACAAAGCTGCTAAGTTGCCTAGGGTACACAGTAAACAAAAAGAAGTCAAAGCTAATACCCTCACAAGACATAATATTCCTGGATGCCAGCTTAAATACAATGGCCCTGATGGCTTATCTCACGCCAGACAAACAAAAACAACTGACTCAATACTTCAAAAAGATGGCAACTTTTACTCAGCTCACTGCAAGGAAAATCCTGCAGGCATTGGGGTTCATGGCATCCTGCATTCAACTAATTCCACATGCAAAGCTGCATATGAGGAAATTACAATGGTACATGAAATCTGTATGGACTCAACACAGGCACAGCCTCGAAACAAGTATACCTCTCATTCCCTGCCTTCAAAAAGAGTTCTTATGGTGGACTCAAGCATGTCAAATAAACAAGGGTCTTCCTTTTGTCTTACCTCCAGCAAACCAAACTATGACAACAGATTCTTCAGGCTACACCTGGGGAGCACACATGGCAGGACAGTGCATACAGGGCAAATGGTCTGCAAAACAAATGCATCTACACATCAACCAAAAGGAGATGCTAGCTGTGCAAAATGCACTGACAGCCTTCAAGGACCTCTTGCATCCAGGACAACTACTAATAAGGACAGACAACACCACAGTTATGTGGTACATAAACAAACAGGGAGGAACACACTCCTACCCTTTATGCAGACAGGCAATGACCTTGTGGAACACAGCATTGACTTACCAAGTACAACTGCAAGCACAATTCCTGCCAGGAAAGGAAAACATACTGGCAGACGAATTAAGCAGAAATTTGGCAGATCCTCACGAGTGGAGACTACACCCACAAGTATTTTCAATGATAACTCAAAGGTGGGGACACCCAGACATAGATCTATTTGCCTCCCCCAACAATTGCCAGCTACAGAAATTTTGCACAAGGATTTATAATTCCCTAGCCTGGAAAGTGGACACCCTGTCATTCAGTTGGACAACATTGACAGTCTATGCCTTCCTACCACTACCTCTCTTGACAAAGGTATTACTGAAAGTCAGATCAGAGAGACCACAAATGATCCTCATTGCTCCGGACTGGCCACGTCAGCACTGGTACCCATTACTAAGGACCTTGACTCACAGCCCTCCATGGATCTTACCTCAATTCCCACTTCTGTTGACTTAGCAAAACTCTCAGATCCTTCAGAGTCAGCTCAAGACTTTAAATTTAGCTGCATGGAGAATACCTTGAATTATCAATCAACACTTCTCTCAAAGGATGTCCTGAATGTCATTTTGGAGGTCAGGAGGCCCAGCACCAGAAAAACTTACTCAGACAAATGGAAAAGATTTTGTGCATGGAACCAGGCTAAAGGTCAAAGTCCTTGGATACCAAACATTCCTCAAATACTGCAATACTTAACTGAGATGTTACACAAAGGCCTTTCTTTCTCATCCATTAAGATCCATGCTTCAGCCATTTCAGCTCAATATAATACGGATCCTCCCATATTCTCACACCCTTTACTAAGGCAGTTTCTCAGAGGGGCTAAGAATATAAGACCCCCAGAAGACCCCCAACGCCAGCTTGGGACCTCAACTTCGTTTTAGAAAAATTAACACTGCCTCCTTTTGAACCAGCCTTCTCAGCAGAACTACAATACTTGTCATGGAAAACAGCTCTGTTGCTGGCTATCACCTCAGCACGCAGGGTCTCAGAACTACAGGCACTTATGGCAGTGGAACCTTTCATCATTTTCCATCAGGATAGAGTCTCTTTACGAACTAACCCTACCTTTATGCCAAAGGTAGTATCCAGTGTAGCTTTGAATCAGACCATTCATTTACCCACCTTTTATCCAAACCCCCAGAATAAAGGAGAAAGACTCCTTCACTCTTTGGACATTCACAGACAGCTATGTTACTATTTGGATAAGACAAAGACCTTCAGAAAAACTGACCAACTCTTTGTATCCTATGCTGCAGGTTCACAAGGAAAGGCTATTTCAAAACAGACCATCTCCAAATGGATAGCACATTGTATCCGCTTTTGCTACTCGCACCATGGGAAAGCAGTGCCTGTTAATATTAGGTCCCATTCTACCAGGGCTACAGCAACCTCAGCAGCCTTTCTCAGGGGGGTTCCAACCAAGGACATTCTGGAGGCAGCTACTTGGAGTTCAGTGCACACCTTTACCAAGCACTACCACCTTCCATTATACTCAAAAACCAGAGCTGGTTTTGCCACTGCAGTTCTGCAGGGCATCCTAGCATCACCTAACCCAGTTTAGTACCAGCCACCCTTCCATAGCTTTGGGATTCTACCCAAGTGTGATGACTGCAGCAATATAGCATGATGAACATAGTACAGTTTTGTACCTACCATAAATGTAGATGTTTGAGTGGTTATACTGCTGCAGTCCAGGTTATCCTCCCACCATCCCCTCTACATACCAGGGTGTTAGTTATAACTCCATGTACATCAGTCTATTGGATGCATGTCTATATGGTGTATTTGCTAACAGCTAGTACTATTGTTTATCTACTAAGGTATTTTTGCATAGTTATTTGTATTGCCTTCCTAGTTGGGGGCACCTGACATTTGGGGCAAGAAAAACTGAAGAAAATGGCGTCGGCTGCCTCTTTTATACCCCTGTCGCACTGACGTCAGGGAAGAAGCGACGACAACTGACGCCGGACCAAGACTTTGGGATTCGGCCGACTGCGGGACCTCCTGACAGCAGGATAACCCAAGTGTGATGACTGCAGCAGTATATACACTTGAACATCTACATTTATGGTAGGTACAAAACTGTACTTTCTGAGAATTTGCACATCATTTTAGTACTTTGAGGGGTACTAATTAGTTTTGAGATCACACCCTGTATTAAAGGGCATGCACACACACACACACACACACACACACACACACACACACACACATGCAGATTGACATTTTATTTTGCTTTTTGGGGAGATTGACATTTTATTTTGCTTTTTGGGACTTTGTTCTTCAGTACAGATTCAGGCATATCCAGACCAGGGATTTCCTGTCAGTTTCCTGTATTGTTTTATCTTTGGACTCCCACATAAGTCTTGGAACAAGGCGATAGTTTTATCTCATAAAACTTGAGGAATGTTACTACAGGCCATATTTAGTTATTTAACAAAAGGCAGGTCTTCTTCCGTTTAGACTGGAAACTAAAACATAAAATTGATAATAGTATTCTGTTAGGGAGAGGAAGGACTAGTGTTCTGTAAGCAGTCAGCCCTTGATAGCTGTCATTTGTGTGGAAAAAATCAGTTTAGAAATAGTTTAGAAATGTGCTTGTCAAGTAAAACAACTTGAATGCTATTTTAAGAACTTAGGAATATACAGTGAATATTCAAAAATTCGTAATCCATACTGAAGGTACTGTTTATTTTGTGAAGTCCCAGTTAAGTCGTCTGCCATTTCCTGTTTCCTTTCCCACTCATTCTGCTGATCTGGTTGATTTTCATAGACATTTTCCCAGCTATGCAGGCAAACACTCCTGGCTTTAACGCCATCCTTTCAAGCTGGCACCAGCAACTGTTTTGTATTTAATCTGCAGCATTTTTCTTGAGATTGTACACAGTAGGCTCATTCCAACATTTAACTATTGCTCTGATTTTCTCACACTGCTTTTGTTGACTATTCCGTTGCACTATTGTACTGTTATCCTGTCAATTTACCATGAAGTTTATAATGCGGTTGTTTTTCATGATCATCATGGCATTTGGGAGCCCTGAGTCTCCCAGCTAGATTCATAGGTTCATAGTTCATACTAGGCTAACAACCACTGGGGCCTTTTTATAAGCCTAGCCATGCATCCCTGAGAATCAGACCTTATATCTTGTGTCTGTGAGGTAAACACCTTGACCTTAACATTTTCTCGTTTACCAGAACTGAACAAATAAATAAGTAAAATGAGTCATAAAGTTTTCTTATGACTGAGGAGAACATAAGTGCATGTTATCACTGTTGTATGTTAAATGTGGAGGAAGATTAAGATATTGTAGGTTTATGTGTAGCCACAGACTGTACCCCAGTCTTCGCACGGGTTGCTTGCAGAGTAAACCAAAACTTCAGATGTAGTAGATGGGCAAAAAAATAAAATAAATCTATAGGGTCTCAGAAAAAGGGATGGTATGTATGGGAATCTGAAGGGGATCTGAATGTACCAGAGGCAGTCTTCATACCCAATAAGTGGTATGTGCCAGTACTGCAGTATTGTGATTGTAGCTGTCAATTGCTATTTACAGCTTAAATGCAACAGCTTCTCTGCTGTTATACAACTGTTAATGTTTTTTTTTTTAAAGAGAGTGTAGAAAATGCTAAAGATACCAGTGACATAGTGAATTTCCGCAGCACACCAAAGCCCAGACTTGGCATTATATTTGGGATCCCCAAAATTCATTAGGACAGCAGAGATTCCCATTTACATCCCATAGTTGCTTCTACAAGTTCCGAAATGAATCTGTTTGTTGTGTTTGTAGAAGGAAAACTAGAAGCTGTTGTGATGTAAATTGAGGCTTTTATCATGGATTTTGCTGACTGTGTTTAAATTAAACAAAATGGTTTTTATGTCTGACGATTATGTTATAACTGCCGACTTGTTTATTCTTTGAATAATCATTCCCCATCAGTTTGGTTTTGTAAAGTCTGCTGGTCTTTTAGATGAAAGTGAAATTAATTTGTTACTGAATGTTTGCATTTAATTCTCAGAGTTATTGCATGTTTGCTAATAAATATTTTCAGCTGTTTACCTTTAAAAACTCGAATCACAGTGGTTCGAGTGCTCATATGAGCGATTCGAAACCACAAAAGTGTAAATATCGACAGTCCTTAATGTTCAAAAAACAGCAAATTTAAAAGCAGATTTGCTGTTTTTCGAACATTAATGTCGAACCCCCACACCCCCCTACTTTATTATTCTAACTCCAAGATCGCACTACAGTGGGGAAAGGAACCATTTCCCGATCCCCACTATAGAGCAATCCACCCCAGAATGTCGAATGTGCAATGAGTGACTCTCACTGTGTATTTGCTCATTGCACATTCAAACCTTTTTCCGTTCGGCATTTGCAAATCTTGCAGACTGCCTTTCGCAGAAGTGCTGTTCGCCTGTGTGCAATACACACATCTAAAGGTAAACCATTTTCAGCAAATACATAAAAATAGTAATAGGAGTGGCGATGGCCCCCTAACCTCACCAGTATTGTGTTAGCAGAATGGGAAGATGTATTTTTTATAATTATGTTTTGTGTGATGAATTGAAATGTTTTCTACATTTTCTTTACACATGCTCTTATTTTCACTGCTTCAGAAACCTCATTAGGTTGTTTTAAGCTTAACTCAGTTGTTCCACAGCATTCCTAAAACATAACTTATGGTTTCTTTTCTATTACATAGTGTTATGTTTAATAAAGATTTGATCTGCTGTTGTCAATTTTCATTAATTCCTCAATGGATGGGTTACACTAGCTCATGGCTCCTGAGAAACTTTCAAGCTCCTTTTCTACCCACAGTGCACTATTCCCAACGTTCCTCAGATCTCGTTTGCCACTTTCATGACAAGACGTAGTGACTACAGCTCTTAGTTTCATAGTATAGTACTAGGCTATCTGCCCTGGGGCATTTGTAAGCCTAGCCATAGTGATGTGGCTTTTGCCACCCCATGAAATGGTACAAACATGTACAGATAAAATCTAGAATACTGTGCCTCTGTCTAGTAGTGACACAGTGAAGGTCCCCTTATATTAATTTCAACTCTCATCTTCAACTAAATATTAAAAAAAAACACCAAAAGCTGGGTATGCTCTACCGTCAAAACCATTACCTTACAAAGACCTCTAAAATCGCTCTCTCCTCTTCCTTTCTTATTCCCTCCCTGCTCTATGGCTCACCTCTCCTAACAAATCTTCAGTCCTCTCTAAAGAAACAACTTTCCTCTTGCTACAATAAGATCGCCAAGTTCGCTAGCGGCCACAGGTCATCAACCCACCACTGTTCCTCTCTCCAAAAACTAAACTGGCTTGAAATTCCTCATCAGCTCAACTACATTCAGCTCACCCTAGCCCATAAGCTCATAAATAACCCCTCTCTCTGTCCCTCCCTGTCTTCTGCTTTTAAGTTACATCTACCAGACAGAGTCTTAAGGTCTAACAACCAAAACCTACTAGAAGTACATAAACCAACACGTCCCCCAGGCAAATACCTTCTATACTCTAACCTAGCCTGTCTTTGGAACTCACTCCCACCATCCATTTGTACCACCTCTAATCTTTATACATTCAAAAAAATCTCTACACACACATCTAAAGTTGCAATGGGAATGTTCCTGTTCTCATCCATCATAAAAATATGGAACTCTTAATCCTTCATCCATTCTTAAGCTATTCAACAAAGCCTACTTAACTTATCATTCCCTTCATAACTACATTCATTTATAACAAAACAACTCTACCTCTCTAAAGTCATTACACAACTCACATCTATTTTACCTATTTCTATTACACTGTATTATATGAATGTTACCTCAAATGCAAAATCAATGACTGTATCCTATTTTACATTTGTATAAGTATTTAAGCTATCTATTGTTTATTCCTGCCCTCTGGTTTGCTTTAAAGGCTTTTTAAATTGTTTGTACCTATTTTGTGTGTCTGTTTTTTGGAGCTTTTCTCCCCAGGACTCCATTGATAACGGGTTCTTTTAGGCCCAATGGACTATCCTGGTAAACCAACTGCAAATAAATAAATAAAAATAGTTTACTGTGCCTTTGTCTGGCAGTGACACAGATGTGACCCCTGGGGTAAACTTACGATCTCCCATCCACTCATCAAGATTTCTCTTGAAGAGATTCAGTGCGGGGCTCTGCCTAATATGAACTGGGATCCTGTTCCAAAGTATGGGAAGCCTCTGGGTTATGAATCTATCCCTCCAGCATGTCCTATTCATACTTGTGCCGAGGTTTAAGTCTTTAGCTCTCGTGATCCTGATGGATTTGGATTTTTTTAGGTGGAGCATGTCCATCAGATCCTGATTGGACATGGCCTTGTATGTCAGGCAGAGATCACCTCTGAGCAGGCGGTATGCTACTGAATAGAGCTGAAGTTTCTTTAGTCTGGCAGAATAAGACATATGTTGGAGACCCTTGATCCTTTTGGTGAGGTACTTTTGTGGTCTCTCCAGCTGTTGCAAGTGCCGGGTGAGGTACATACCAAATGGGGTATTGTACTCAATCATGGGTCTGATGAGGGAGGAATATAGGGGTACAATGACATCCTTGGATCTGGATGTGAAACCCTTCATGATGAGGTGTGCAAGGTAGAATGTTTTTCTAACCACTTTGGCAACGTGGGTGTCAAATGAGAGGTCGCTGTCTACTTGGGTCCCTAGGTCTCTGATTACTTTTTCCGTACTCAGTGGGTTGCTGTCTGTGTGATAATTTGTGGGTACTTTGTTTTTTCCAAAAGGGATAACTATACATTTTTTGGATTTAGTTTAAGGCCGTGACTACGGCACCAGTTGTCCGTTTCAGTGAGGCCTTTTGTAGGATGTGTGTATCTGCTGGTGTATCGACTATGGCACCTAGTTTGCAGTCATCTGCGAACTTTGTCAGCCACAGCCCTCCCATGTTTGCTTTAACATCTGAGAAATAAATGCTGAACAAGAGGGGTCCCAGGACAGATCCCTGTGGGACACCACTTGTGACTGGCTTTGAGTCTGACATTGCTCCAGCGATTTTAACTTTATGGGTTCTGTCCTTTAGCCAGTTTGCAACCCATCTAGTGACATAAGGGTTTACTTTTAAGCTGTTTAGCTTATCTATGATGCCTGAGTGGGGTATTGTGTCAAAGGCCTTAGCCAAGTCCAGGTATGCTGTATGGACTGCTTTGCCCTCATCAATGGCTCTAGTGACTGTTTCGAAAAAGTCAACCAGGTTTAAAAGGCAGGATCTGCCCTTTACAAAGCTGAACTGGGTGGGGTCAAGCATCTGTAGGTCCCCTATGTCTCTGTTTATGAGTTCCATAATGATTCTTTCCATAACTTTGCAGACCAGGCTAGTCAAGCTTATGGGGCGGTAGTTTCCAGGGTCTGTAGAGGCACCCCCTTGTGGTGTCGGACCACTGTTGCTGTACGCCAGTGTTCAGGTACATATCCCGAAGTAAGGCTAAGGTTAAATAGCATTTTTATGTGTGGGTTTAGCTCCCCTTGGAGTTCACGTAACACGCACCCCAGGATACCGTCAGGTCCCATTGATGCTGTGTTTTTTGCTTTGTTTAGGGCGGTTCTCACTTGGACATCTGAGATGACAGGGAGATTACATTCAGCTGGGATAAGTATTTCTTCTTTTGGGGGTGAAGGAGGCGAGAAATTTGCACTGAACCTATCAGCCAGAATGTTAGCAATATCTGTGGGTTCAGTGTATTTTTTGTTGTTGTGAACCAACTCTGAGCATATCTGAGGGTTTCCGCCCAGGTTTCCTAACATAGCTGAAGAAGGCTTTGTGGTTATCTTTAGTGTCCTTAGCGATTTTTCTCTCAAAGTTTGCCTTGGATGTTTTTATGAGAGAACGTAGTTTTCTGCTAATGTTGATCAGAGATGTCTTCCCTTCATGGGATTTCGCTCTGACGTGCAGTAGCCTCCTTCTTTTGTTATGCAATTTGTTTATGGCTGAGGTCCACCAGACAGGACGCTTACATTTGGTGGAGAGGGACTTGGATTTGTTTGGGATTGCATGATCCATGCATTCTTGGAGATGTCCATAGAAAGCATTTGTGAAGGATTCGGCATTGTGGGATGTGGTATCCACTGGCACAGTGGGCTTAAAGGATACCATCTCAGTCTTAAGAAGAGTGAAGTCGGCTTTTGAGAAGTTTTTCACTGTGGTCTTTTGTGCTGGGGGTGGAGGTGGGATATGTATATCCAGGGTGATTAATTTGTGGTCAGATCTCACTAGTGAGGGGTATACTTCTGGTGTGGAGCATTTTGTCCCCATGTTTGTGATGATCAGGTCTAGTATATTATCTCCCCTAGTGGGAGAGGTGACTAGTTGTTCCAGTGCATTTGAATTTATGAATTCCAGGAACCTTTGGGCTAGGGTATTAGGGCTAGAATAATGTACCCAATCTATGTATGGGTAGTTGAAGTCTCCCAGTATGATGGTATTTTGTGATATATTCATATCCTCCAATGTCTTCAAGGAGGCTGAGTGGGGTTCTTGAGATTGGGAGGGTGGTCTGTAACATGCTACCAGTTGTATAGCAGTTTTGCCTATGGTTAGTTGTACCTGTATGGTCTCTGATGCTTCATGTGTTGCTACTAACCTGGAGGTGTGGGTGTCCTTTATGAATATGGACACTCCCCCTCCCTTTGTGGTTCGGCCCGGGTTTTGGGGCCGGAAAGCATGATACGAGGTATAGCCTGGTAGTGCTGGGGTGCTCTCAGGAGCCTTGAACCAGGTTTCAGTTACTGCACAGATGTCAATGTTCTCCATGCTGAGGAGTACATCAAGTGCCTGCATCTTGAGATTTAGACTTCTAGCGTTGAGCAGCATTGCCCTTAGTTTTTTTCCATTTTTGTTTTCTAAGGAAGTGGGTTTGTCTTTTGAGCCTTGCCTAAAAAAGGCACTATGGGGGTGGCAAGAGCCTTAGCCAATATCCGGAAGCCCAGTTGTGACAGGTGTAAGCCATCCCTTGCGAAGCAGCGTAGCTTGTCCAACATATCATCCCAGGCAGACAGACATTGGATCCCCTTAGAATGACACCAGTACTTGAGCCAATTGTTAAAGCTGATCATCTTGTCTTTGTATTGTGGTATCATTCTTGGTGAGGGCAAAATGCTTCTCAGGGTCAGGGTCATACCAGCCTGGGCTACATAATCGGAGAGCTCCTCTATGTCTCTTTTCATGTAGTCCAGGGAGGTACGTCTCAGGTCATTCACACCAGCATGGACAATGACGGAGTCATATTTGTACTTGCTTTGGAGTGACCCGAGTGCGTGTGTTATGTGGCAGATCCTAGCTCCCGATAGACAGCTCACAGTCACCTTCTCCTTGTTCAGCCTGGTCAGTGGGACATCAGTGTGTCTGACTATGGAGTCACCTATTACTAGTGTATCAGGCAAGGTGTTTGGCCTTAAGGGCTGCGATTGGTTGACACACTGATTTATTGAAGTATGTGTTGCATGTGTTTTGTTTTGAGGTGGTGGATTTTTCGATGTCTGCTTTGGGAGCCTCTGCTGTTTTGGTAAGTTTTTTATTAGAGCCTCCGAGTATGTCTTTGTGTTTTTATGTGTTTGGTTTGCAGTTGTGGTAGGTCTATGTGGGACTGGGATTGTTGTGTGTGTGATTGCCATCTCCTCCTCTCTGGTCATGCCAGCCCTGAGTTGAGAACGTTCAGCCTCCAGTTTGGCTATATAGTTGCATCTCTCACATGTAATTGTGTTTGTTGGGAGGAGGAGAGGGTTGTCTGTGTACATGAGACAATTGTAGCATTGTCTCAAGATGCCCAGATTGACCAGCTGAACTGGAGATGACACCAGTAATCTACCACTCGACATGCTAGAACAGTATAAAGGAGTGGTATACCTTTAAGGGAAGTGGGTATTCACAGGGGTGGTAAGTAGATGTAGTGCTTTACTTAGTACAAGAGTGCTTACTTAGTAAAGAAGTATTGAGAACAAGTGCTAGGCTTATAATACAGTGAGTATTCTGGTTATACTAAGAGTAGAGCTTCCTTAATGGAAAGTTTGAAGAGCAGACTTGGCGGAGCCAGAAAAAGTTTAACCTTGTTTAACTGGCGCTGCGCTATGCGCATGACCGCGCAAAACTGTGCAAATGCAGATTTTAAACAGTGAACTACAAAAGAGCTAGGAATGGTCCCAAACAACCAATTACTACAGCTTCTTGTGCTGAGGTCACTTCCCCCAAGGACAGGTAGGCTGCTCAAGGCTCCCCACTCCCGCTGGTGAGCAAAGAAACTTCCTTCTATCCAAGTAAGGTAATAGACAACACAGGAACTACACCACAGCCCAGAATACAGCAATGCCTGTAAACTGGTCTAAGCTAGTCGAGGAAGCGAACTTGTTCAAGATAAATTTCTTAACAACTTTATCTTTAATCATTAGCCTTTTGATAAATCTCTTTCTGTTAGATACTTTTCTATATGCCGTAAGATGTTTTGCTACCCTTGCTCACTTTAATTCTACTTTATACACTTACTACTGTATTCTTGCTACCATTGTTGGTAGACAAGGGTGTTGTACTCCTCTAGCTTCTTTTTTCCATTTCTGTTTCTGGTTATAAGGTTTCCTTTAGTCTTACTTCTAGTACTGCTGTTGCATATACATTAAGCCTGAGAAAGGCTTTAAAAAGTGTGAAAGATGTGGGCATAATATCCCCTTTTCAGACACCGACACTCTGTGTATCTACTGTTTAGGTGGGGAACCCCTAGATCAAGATTGCTGTATTTGTCGTGGATGTAATGCAAGGGCTTTAACTGAGAGAATAAAAAATGAATCTTAAAGGGTATGTTGCCATCTTCTCTCTCTGAAGTCTTATCTGGACTTCAGTCTCCTAAAATTAAAGTTAAGGACCCTTCAAAAAGGTCCAGATCTGTGATTCTTCTGCTTCCACATCCTCGGAGCTGAAGAAAAAGAGGGAGAAATTGGATTCAAAGTCTTCTTGGATCCAACCATCTTCAGATCTGTCTAAGTACCTTTCTAATCCAACAACTTCAGATCCAACAAAACGTGCTTCGGATACAAAGTCCCCAGATCCTAAGCCATTGCCTCACACTGTATACTTGCCCAGCATGGATCTGGTCCCTGCTAGGGTACTGTGATGACCCCACTCTAGGCCAGTAATCAAGGAGCCTCAGTCCTCACCACTGACACTGGAGAGCAGTGTTCACGTGGAATACACTCAGTATTTCCAGATGTAGACCTCTCTGCATCAAGCACAATTTCCATTAAGAGCACACAGAGAACACACTCTGCCCAGAGTCTGGGTTTGTGTTTGTTTCTCCCTCCTTCCTCAGGTTCCCAATAAGGCTCTTCACTGGCACAGCTGTAGGGTTAAGTCCTCAGCCGAGTGTACAAGCCAAGTCCTCCAGCACCCTCTCTGTGAAACCAGTGCTTTGTGTCCCTGCTTCAAGTAGATGACATGCACTCTTTGAGATGTCATTTTTGCACACTCACACCTGGGAAAGGCTGGCAGAGATTACCCACTCTACAAACTTTGCCCAGACTATAAGATAGATTCTCTCCACTGGTCAGTTACTATAAGGCTCTTAAAAACGGTATCCAATTATACTGAGTGAAATTAATATTAATACAAATGGTAATGTTGACTAAACAGCAAGGTTTTCAGGAGTGGCCAGAGTTATCACCAAATAAATATATATAGATACTCCTAAAACTTAAATATTTTCTAAAACAACCAGCCACAATGAGAAGTTGAAATATATTTAATAATAAATAATAAAAGAATATGAAAATACTAAATATCTATTTACAGTAAACACCAGTTTCAATTGCGGGAAATAACACAGGTGGACAGGTTCATACAGTTACAGAAAAACAATACTTAACTAATCTCACTATTTTCCTAAGTGATTTAGAGAATTACTATCCCTGATCACTTGCTAGAGCAAGGCAAGATGAAGTAGGTGAGGGATCCTTCTATGTCAGGTTCCAAGAAACAGGCTACCACTGAGGCTTCAGTCTCCTCTAATATTAAAACATTATTTCTGTACAGAATGACATCACATGCATCTGGTCATCTTACTTCTGGTTCCCATGCAACCCCTATTGCTGTAAGCTGTCAGGATTTATCACACAGGTGTCAATAATACACACACAGAGCCTTGCTAAGATCTGCTGCAGATCCTGGAAGTCATAAAACCATAAAAGACCTCCACTCTTCCTTCAGGAGCTAATAAATTATACTTCTTACAGTCATTGAGTTTCTGGCTTCTTTCAGAACTGTGAGATAACATCTTTATGGCCTAGGCCCAGAAATGTAATTTTCTTACTATTTCTCAATGTCAAGTGGATTGAGATTAATCTCTACCTTCTAGTATCCTCTGTTACAACATATACATTTAAACTGTTACAGTAATGCATGTGCATTTCTTTTCTCTCCAGCAGGAAACACTGTTGATATATTTTTAATACAAGCAGCTTTACAAGTACATTTTTCAACCCAAGCATCTGTACAAATCAGTTTGATATTCAAATGACATATTCTTAACTAAATTCCAGCTAGCTGTGCTGGCATATATTACATATCCACTGCCCTACTTCTTCTAGCATAGCTGGAAATGCCTCCTATAATCTCAAGTACCCTCTCCTTTTTTGGAACGGCAATCTTTGTCTCCTTCAATGGTGTCCTCTCGTTACTCCAGAAGTCTCACAGAGGTAGATTTGGAAAGGATGATGAGCAGATTCTTCATGGAGCAATTTCAGAAGGGAGTCTTCATGTTTCCTACCCCCCTGAGGTCAGGAACACCATCCATCTTCTTCTCCACAGATAACAACTCCTCTTCTGACCCAAACTGTGGTGTTAGAGTGCTCAGATCTGAGTGTTCTGGGCCTTCTGTGTCGGATCCAAAGAGATCTTTGTCTTTGGATTCAACCATTACTCTGAATACACTTGCCTTGACATCTTCAGATCTGGATGACTACCAGAGCTGAAGCTTCCAAGTTGGATCTGAGGGGATTGGATTGACTCTGAGGTTTTCAGAACCATCTCTTCCTCTGGAGGTTTGGCATTGGACAGCTCAGCCCTCAGAGCAGAGGGAAGTGGTGGGCCAGAAACCCATTTTCTTGGCTCTGTTGACTTCCTTCTCTCTGGAGTGGTCTGCCTTTGAGGTTGTGAAGAGGGTTTTCTCTCCCACGGCAGGTCAGGTGGGTCATTCCCCCTTGGATCCACTCTCGCTATCTCGATTGACTTTGCACCATGATCCTTAGCATTTTGCTCCACTGGGGCAGCCAGCCCAAAGCTTCCAGACTACACAGCTGGGTATTTTCATCTCTTCCGATACTTCACTGGATCATCCCACCTTAGAAGTCCCTAGGAAGAGGACATTCAAGAGGAGGCATTTGGACTCCCCCCCCCCAGGAGTCAGTCACCTAGGATACTGACTTTGATGAGGGGGGAAGGGTCCCCCAAATCACCACCTGATGACATCTCATTTGGAGGCATCCTTGAGATCTTTAAACTGAAGGGTGGTTGGTGTGCCAAAAACCCAATTCCTGAGGAGTCAGTATTTCTGGAAGCTTTCAAGACTGGCCCATCTACCTTCTGGGTCACTCTGCTCACTGATGAACTTATTGATTTGGTTTCTAAGCAGGTGTGGAAGAAACCTGATATGATTGAGTAGATCCCCAAGAGACCAAACAGGATTCTGACTCTACTAGTAGGAAGATAACGTTAGCGTAAGGGCATACTAGTTGATGTAATGGTCATGGTAGTAGCCACAAAGAAGGAACTCATGGAATAGAATTCCACTGTCTGTCCCCCTAACAGAGAATCTAGGGCACTGGATTTGTTCGAGAAGTGAGTTTATGCTTCAGTGACATTTGCTCTCCGATCTGCAAAGGGACTTGATTAAGGAACTTTCAAATTCCCTTTCAGGGGCCACTGCTGTAGAGGCTCAAACGTCCTGTGGCCTCACAACTGGTTACTCTTCAATCTATTGCAAATTCATCCATGAGGCTCATCTGGCATGTTGCAGAATGCACCTCAAGGGCTGCGGGTTCAGGCATTTCCATCAGGAGGAATGCCCAGATGCACCTGTGTGATTTTGCAGAGCCCTTCAAGTCATCTTTTGTCAGTGCTCCCTTTCACAGTTCTTTCTTGTTTGGCCCCACAGTAAAAAACACACTCTCCAGGTGTGAGAAGGACAGAAATACCTTATCTGCCATGGGTGTTTGTTTTTTGACTTCTTAGCTGACCTTTTCCAGGAATCAATGGAGAGGTTGGAAGGTGTGGTTCAGGAAGTCTCAGGATCCTTTCCAGGAGAGGTAGCTCCCCCAGAGGCAGAGGGGGGAGTGATAATGGCAGAAGATGCCCCCATGGCAGAGGAGGCCCACAGTACCAAGGGTCTAGAGATATATTTTCCAACAGACCCTTTCAGTACTCCTCTGGATGTAGGTGGGGGTCACTTATCTCTGCACCAGGAAGCCTGGCTAAACACAACAAAGGACAGTTGGGTGGAGAGAATCATTTCCAGAGGTTATATAATTCCCTTTTCCCTACCACCCATTACCCAAGAAAATCTCCAATGTTCCACCAATAAGAAGGAAGCAGCAGCACTAGAAATCCAAAAGTTGCTAGAAAATAGAGTCATCCAAGAGGTCCCTCCAGACCAAATAGAATCCGGAACTTACTCAAGATTCTTTTTAGTGCCAAAAAAGACAGGGGACTGGGACTGATTCTAGATCTCATTGTGTTGAACAAATCAGTTTGACACACCAAGATCTGGTTGGTCACAGTTCAGTCCATTGTGCCCTTTCTGAGCAAGGATGACTGGATGTGCTCGATAGACCTTCAGGATGTGTACTATCACATAAAAATGAGCAGACAATCCAGAAGGTACTTACTTTTCCAGCTGGGAGCCAGTCATTACCAGTTTAGAGAACTGCCATTTGGCCTAACCACAGCCCCCAGGGAGTTCACCAAGTGTATGGCAGTAGTAGCAGCTCACTTGAGATTGCAGGAATTCCAGGTGTTTCCATACTTAGGTGACTGGCTGACTACTGCTCTGACCAGGCATCAACTGGTACAAGCATGAATTCAAGTGTTACAGACTTGTTCAAATCTTGGAATAACCATCAATTACAACAAGTCACACCTTCAACCAGCTCAGACATTGGAGTTCATATGAGAAATATTCAACACAGTATCTATGGTAGCATCTCTTCCTCTTCCAAGAGTACAAATGATAAGAAGTCAGGTCAGAAAAATAATTTGCAGTTCCAGAATTTCAGCCCGGTTGATTATGCAAGCCCTGGGATCAATGTCAGTGGCTATAATCTTATTTCCCTTAGCAAGATATCTCATGAGAATTAGAATTCTGTAATGGATGCTGCAAACACAATGTTCAATTCTCTTTCAACCCATGTCGACAAAGATAAAAATAACTCAGGTATGCAAATGGTATCTTTCCTGGGGTCCACTTCAAAATACTGACTTTCAAAATCCCTAAACTCAAAATACTGAGACCAAAATCTCTAAAGCTCAAAATACTGAAAACTCAAAATACTGAAACTCAAAATATCGAAAAAAACACAGTACAGCAATACAACTATATTGCAGTAGAACTACATACAGAAACATATTACTCATGCAAATATAGGTAGGAGGGCAAGCCACCCTGCACCCCCACACCCACTGCTACTTAAATATATTAACTTCGAGATTGCAATTCACTACACTGAAGTGCAATCTTGGAGTTGATATATTTAAGTAGCAGGAATTGTGGGGAGCTCAGCCCCCATGGGGGAGGATGCAGGAGGGCTTGCCCTTGTGCTTATACTTGGAGAAGAGTAATATGGTTTGTGTTTTATTTGTTTCAGTATGTACTTGTGCTGGAATATAATAAGTGTTGTTATCCTGTGTGTTTTCATTATTTTGAGTTTCAGTATTTTGAGTTTTCAGTATTTTGAGTTTTAGAGATTTTGGTCTCAGTATTTTGAGTTTAGGGATTTTGAAAGTCAGTATTTTGAAGTGGACCCCTTTCCTGGTGAATGCAGTAATAAATTGTTACAAGGTCATGTTTTCATTCTCCCTCATCCAAAGGCCATATTGACCATGGATGCTTCCCAGATTGGGTGGGTGGGGGGGCATTTTCTGGGGAAGACTGTCCAAGGCACTTAGTCCCCCAAAGAGGCCAACTTGCATATCAGTGTTCTGGAAATGAGAGTGGTGTTTTTGGCATTGCAAGCGTTCTAAAACTCTCTCCCTCTCAGAACAATTGCAGTCCAAGTAGACAACATGTCAGTAGTTTGGTACATCAACAAACAGGGGGAACCAGATCTTATCCTTTGTGTCGAAAAGCCCTGTGGGTGCGGCAATGGGAGGTTTCTTCAAACTGCTTTCTAATTGCAACCCATAGTCTGGGGAAGTCCAACGTGATAGCAGACACATTGAGCAGGTCCATCATACTACCTCATGAGTGGTCCCTCAACAACAAAGTACCGGACATGATGTTCTGTCAGTTGGGCCAGCCTTGCTGCAATCTTTTTGTATCTCTGCTAAACAACAAGTGGAACAGCTTCTTTGCCCTAGTCCCCCCACAGGGGGAGTCACCAAGGGATGCTCTACTGCACCATTGGCCCCCCAGTCTTCTGTATGGTTATCCTCTGACACCTTTAATTCCCAAATTCCTTCAGAAAGTAGCTAGGTTGAAGAGCAAAGTCATCCTCATTGCACTGGCCTCAACAGATTTGGTCTCCTTTCATTTGGCCTCATCTTCCGTACCTTCCTTAGATTCTGGATCCAACTCCAGGCCTTCTGTCTCACCCAACAGGCATGGTTCACCCAGACATCCCAAATCTCAACCTGACTGCATTGTTTCTCCAATTCCATTAATAACTAGGCAACCTATGCTCTCTTTGCCTGTCCGTTCCATACTGTTGTCTTTCCATAAACCCTCTGTCATGAAAGGGGATACTGCCAGCCCAGCTAACTGGAATTTTGAAAATCATTACATGTCATTTGTGAATATTAACATGATTTATATAGAAGTGTAACAAAAGTGAGATACTGCCATTACAGCTTTCTGGAACTTTGTAAATGGTTGTGTGTCATTTGTGAATGTCATCATGCTGCATGTAAGATGCTTGTGTTACAGATGTATTAGAACTGTATGTCATGTTGTACAGATGTGTGCTGAAGAGATATTTTGTAAAGTACTGAGCAGAAATATTTATACACTATAGTAACTGTTTAGATGCATATATTTTAACAATGGAAACTGCAAGACAAGAAGTTAACTTCAGAAGAATAGTTGAGATTGAATTACTTTATGGCTAGGCCATAAAAAGAAATGTTATCTTTCAGTTTCAGTGCAACAGGAGACATAATGTCTAGAACTAGAAGTTTTCTGTATTGTCCTTAAATCTGGAGGAATGTAAATTATTTTACAACTTCTACCATTTGCCAAAAGATCTGAGGTCTATTCATTTTCACAGGTAGATGCTGAATGCTGCCAGCTGCATCAGTGGGGGCTTTTACCTGGGATAGAGGCAGATGACAAGAAGTGATGTCTTTCTGCAATCTAGTCCAGAAGTAATATTTGGGCTATTCATTTAAGAACTCTCTGAGAGAGAAACTTGGCATTTTGTATTTTGTCTTTGACCTGAGAAGAACATCCACTCATCACATCTGCCTTTTTGCTTTGTAAGTAAGTTAACTAGGGTACGGTAATTTCTGTTAGATACAGTCAGGAATATAGTGAAGTATAGCATAGATGTTTTCTTTACTTATTTGAGACTGTCCTGCAATGTTGTTTTAAATATTTCCTTTGATTTCGAACTCTGATAGAACTGTGATTATTTACTGAGTATTTTCTTGTTCTTTTATTATTTGTTATTAAATATATTTAAACCTTTCGTTGTGGCTGATATTTATGAGACATATTTAAGTTCTGACAGTACTTGTATATTTATTTGGTGACACTGTGGACCACTCCTTATAGCTTTGTTCTTCGTCAAACTACCATTTGTATTGATAGTAACATTACACAGTAAAAGTGGACACCCTTTGTTAAGGGTCTTAAAGCTGATAAGGACTTGGCTGGTGGCAGTGATAATTACCTTATAGTCTGGGCAAAAAGGGGGCATAGCAAGTAAACCTGTTCCAGCCTTTCCCATAATGGCCTTTCCACATAACAAGTTGGTCAAATCAGTTACAAATGTAACTCTAGCTAGATGGTTAAGAGAGTGCATTTCATTTGACTACAGAAAATTGGTTCTCCCCTTAGCTAATCCACTAAAACCTCACTCAACCAAATCTATGGCTATTTCCATGGGGTTCCAGTCTAGAGCATCCATGGATGATATTTGTGTAGCTGCAACTTGGTCAAATCTGCATACCTTTATCACTCATTACAAACTAGATCTGGTCTTGAGGAGAAGAACAGCCTTCAGCAAAACTGTACTCAAGAATATCCTTCCTTAGAGTCCACCCAGGAATTTAGGTAGCTGGGGACTTTGTCCCATCCATGGAGTAATGAATGAAAATTGACAACATCAGATAAAGAAGTTATGTACTTACCATAATGTTCCATGTGTGTTGTCCATGTTCATTCTTCCTCAACTTCCCACTCTCCATCCCCTCCATTTCTCCCAAATGACTTCTGGACGAATAAGAGTCTTAGGGACACCATACATCCCTTTTGTTGAACTCTATTTATGGCATCTCTTTTATAGTTTCTGTCTATCTCAATCTGTAAATAGGATCTGAGGGACATTGGGGTAGTATGCTGTAGGTAGGAAAGGAGCTTGAGAGTTTGTTAGGTGCCACAAGCTAGTGTAACAGCCGAGTTGGATCTGAGTGTCGGAACCAAACCCATCCACTGAGGAAGAATGAAAATGGGCAACACAGATGAAACGTTATGGCAAGTACATGACTACTTTTTTTTAATAGTACTACTGCTATGGCAAATGTTTTGTGTTTCTAGATCTGTTAATAGATAATAATTTTGACATACAAGTATATTACAAAGATTGTGAGAAAAGAAGTAGCCAGTAATGCATACCTTGAATATAATAATTTGCCCCATGAACATCATAAAATTGCGTTATAAACATCTTAAAATGACTTTTTAAAATATAATTTTCTTCATATTAGCAGGTTTACTACTTTGGCTGTTGCTTTTAATGAAGAGTTATTGATAGTAAGGCATTTCAGGCAAGGGGTACCCCAAAAAGCTAGTACAAATGGTACATAATGAAACCTTGAGTGGTGGAGGTAACATTTATAAGCGTCTTACCTAGGTTAGTAGTGATACCCATATGGAGTATACCAGTTCAGATTTAGATGAAACATAAAATAGAGGCAACTTGGTATGGTTTTAATGGGTCAACTGCATATGCTTAACTCATTAAATGCGAGTGACGCCTCCAGGTGCATCTGCAGTTAACTCCTACTGATGTCTGTAGGCATCAATATTACTTGTTCATGTTTGCATCAATATTTCCAAAAGCATGCTATGTACAAGGTTTTAAAAGATTTCATCTTAAAGCTTACACAGTGACAAACTCAACTGCATTAATATTTGACCTCTGTTTAGTGCAGGTAAAGAGGTATTAACTGCTGTTTTTATGATGTTAATTTATAAAGATGTAATGTTCACGTTTTTCTAAATATATCAACAACCAAGAAATGCAGACAAAACTCCTTTGCCTCATATGCAAGCTCTCAGCTATATGAATAAAATGCTGCTGGCAGTATATATTAACTTGAGTGGTTACTGAGATATTGCAAAGGTGTTTACAAAATAATAGAAACATAATATTTACTGTGTTTACTGACTTATAAAATTCAGTATAAGATCTAGAACCTAATGAGTACTACCACTATACAAATATTTTGTGCTGAAGGGTTTGCCTTTTTATACTTCTTTTGTAACTCATATTTTTCCAGAGATATTAGCGTTTTCTTGAAATGTTACATTGTAGACTTCCTGAGCTCCATTGGAGTGATTGAGTTAAGTAAGACACATTTCCTCGAGGTATAGTTCCTTACTGCCACTGGCTTGTTTCAGCAAGTATTCTAAATCTCACTAAATCGTCTACTTTAATTAAGCATACTTCCCAAAGCCCGGTCTCAACACACCATCTTGCTCTACCAGAACCAGATCCTAAGCCTAAAATCTCCTACCCAGTCATTAACTCTAAAGTCCTCAGTCCCTCCCTAAACCTAAAATCCCCTTCCCCCTCCATAAACCTAATATTACCTTCTATACCTAACCCTAAATTCCCTGATCACTTCCTAAAACTAAAATTCCCTTTCCTCTTCCTAGCTGTAAACTCCCAATCACAGCCTAAACATAAGAATCCCTAAGCCTAAAGACCAAATCATCTCTAAACCTAAGACTCCCTACTCCCAGCCCTAAAGCCCTGATCGCTTCACAAACCCAAGACCCTCCAACGCTATAGTTCCCGATCTCTGCACTGCACTTCACTTCCATCCACCCTTCATAAACCTAAAATCACCTACCACTCTCCCCTTCCTGACTTACCTAGCCCATGAGCAGTTAACCTAAAATCACCTATCCTCTCCCCTTCCTGACTTACCTGGCCCATGAGCAGTTAACCTAAAATCACTTACTACTCTCCCCTGTGTGATTTACATAGCCCATGAGCAGTTAACCTAAAATCACCTACCACTTTCCCCTTCCTGACTTACCTAGCCCTTGAGCAGTTAACCTAAAATAACCTACCACTCTCCCCTTCCTGACTTACCTAGCCCATGAGCAATTAACCTATAATCACCTACCCCTCTCACCTTCCTGACTTATCTAGCCCATGAACAGTTAACCTAAAATCACCTACTCCTCTCCCCTACCTGACTTACATAGCCCATGAGCAGTTAACCTAAAATCACCTACCCCTCTCCCCTTCCTGACTTACCTAGCCCATGAGCAGTTAACCTAAAATCACCTACTCCTCTCCCCTACCTGACTTACATAGCCCATGAGCAGTTAACCTAAAATCACCTACCACTCTCCCCTTCCTGACTTACCTAGCCCATGAGCAGTTAATCTGAAATCACCTACCCCTCTCCCCTTCTTGACTTACCAAGCCCCTGAGCAGTTCAAACACTCCAGTCTTTTTCACTCCCTCCTTGTAAGTGAGCAGTTAGTGTGCAGCAGGTGCTTGGATGAACTCATAATTGAGTTTGAATGTCAACTTGCACAGGCTACAAGATGCTCTGGTCCCTAGTGGAATTCGAGTAGTTGTCAGGTACATTATTATGTGTACTTGGCATATTTTACAGGCACAAACTAGTATTAAGAAACGTGTCAGGT
The DNA here is from genome assembly GCF_019279795.1 of Protopterus annectens. NCBI lineage: Eukaryota > Metazoa > Chordata > Ceratodontiformes > Protopteridae > Protopterus > Protopterus annectens. Next base: position 750,908,443 of record NC_056743.1, read on the forward strand.
AATAATCTACTTTTTTAAGAAGAAGAATGTTAACTTTGAGTCATTTGAGCAGAAGAACACTAGTCAGGCTAGTTGTAAATGTCACAGCAATACATTTAGACAACGTAGATGCAGTACAAGTTCACCTTCTGTTTTTTGTACTTTTATTCTGTAACTAGTAGTACATGGAGCAGATAAAGCTCCATGCACTACAAAGAATTATGATTGGGTCTCTGATCCTAACCTACTGCTATGTGTTCTCAACATGGATGCCAAGATTCGTCTCTCTCAACCTTCGCTTTCAAGGTGAATTTGTTAGCATCCATATCTTGAACGCATAATAAGCCAGTTTTGACCAGCAACCCAATCGTAATTTTCTATGTTTTTCCAGAACACAATGATCATTTGAATTTTGGAATAATTTTAAGAAAGAGATATTTAAATCACTGATTGAGTATTTTGATATTTTTTGGGTGTCTGATAAGTTGCATCACTTGTTTTATGTTACAGCATGTTGGTCAAGTGAATTTTAAAAATAATTTTGAATGGTTGTTTTATTATATTAGTGGCTATTTAAAGCGGTTTTATATTTTGAATTGTAAAATGTACGAACACTACAGTGTTTGTGAGTAAAGCCTTTGGTGTATTTCTAAATAAAACAAAAAAAAAAAAAAACATTAGAAATTGATAGAAAAAAGCACAGTTACTATTATAACTAGTTTGAAGCTGGACAAATGTTTCACTACTATTAGCTTGATATCTGTTGTTAAATAATAGAACATTTTTTCCCTTGCCTGGTATTCATTTTATAGTCATATGAAGACTGAGTAAATTATGTGCACACAGCTATTCAAATTAGTTTGTTAAGAAATGTGAAACATACTTTTTATGTCTCTGTGACGACCGTGCCCTGGCCCAGAAATCAAGGAGCCTCAGTCCTCACCACTAACACCAGGGAGGTTGTCTCATAGAAGAGAAAAGGATAACTAATACACACAGTAAAGTACAATTTCCCTTAAGTGCACGCAGAGATTACAGTCAGTCTGGGGCTGGTTGCTCCCTTGCTCACCAGGTCCCCAATATGACTCCCCACTGGCACAGCTATAGGGTCCAGGTCTCAGCCTAACTGGGCAAGCTAAAACCTCCAGTACCCTCTCTGTCCAACCAGTACTTCGTGTCCCTGCCAAGTAGCTGACAGAACACACAAACACTTTGAGATAAGTATTTATACAACTTCACAGACACTCTTGGGAAAGGCTGACACAGATTCTCCAACTGTGCCCCTTTACCCAGACTATACAGTAGTAATTACTGCCACCACCCAGTTAATAATATCAGCTACTAAAAGGCCCTTAAAAGGGTGTCCAATTATTACTGTGCAATATTAATATCCAATGGTAGTATGACTAACAGTCAAGGCTTACTTTAGAGTGGCTTATTACAATAACCTCTATAAATATGCAATGTACTCTATAGCTTATCTCTACACAAATCAGCCACAGGTAGAAGGTTTTAAAAATATTTAATAATAAATAATTAAAACACAAGACAAAACTACTACACCACAGAGGTATCTAAGAGTTCAGAGATCACACAGAAACTTAAAATAATACAGTAGGACAGGTTTGATTTCAAAGAAAAATACCTAATTAATCTTTACTAGCTTTAACTATTCCTACAAGAAATCACAGTGCTAAAACTTACATGTGAGCACAAGGCAGAGTGCTGATAAGTTAGATGTCCAAAGTCAAAATGCTTTCCAGTCTCTTGTGAGAAATAGTATTTAAACATTACTAACAAACATGTCTCTAAGGCCCTCCAAAATTACATCATTTTGACACTTAGGTTTTCCCAGTATTCATATTGCCTTATCTTTACACCTGGACTGAGTTCTCTGGCCACAAACTGCATTATTTAGCAATCTAACACCTCCTCAGAAACTTACAACAATACAAGACATTTCACATGTATATGCTAGCAGAAACAAGAGCAATAAAGCACCTTCCACATCTAAATTCCAGTCATAAACTTCAGCCTTAAAACAATGGGCATGAAATCTTCATTCAGCCATCCTGGAGCCGAAGTCTAACATGAAAGGGTACAACATGCTTCACTGGACCAGTAGAGTGCAATGTTGTCACATATTTTGCAGTTCCACATTTCACAGTATTCTTTACACTCAAGAAACATGCCTGTATTTTACATTTATTTACAAATGCCAGAATTATATATCAAATTCGATTTGACTAGGCTGGCAGCCTTCGCCCATCTCTCCCCAATCGTCACAGTCTCATTTTCTTCATTAACAAAAACAAGAAAAAAAAAAGAATAGAATATACGCACTGTAGATTTGAACACTATGGATTTTATAGAGATTTTCACACTGAACAGTTTTTATGCTCACAGCACCACATATTATTGTATAATTTTAAACTTGCTCTCAATTGTCTGTTAAAAGTTGACCAGAATTGATTATTCTATGTTTATTTGTAAATTGTCTACACATAAAATGCAAAAAATGGTTAACAAGAAATTCAGGTTTGAATCCTGCTGCAGAACTGTTGCCAGTATGATGAGAGGACAGGAGTTTTAGATGCACACCACTGCCACACAAATATGAATATAAAATGGTGATTTGTCGTTAAGGGCTTACAGCAAATGCTCAATGCTGGGTTATGACCAAGAGCTGTCACATCCAAATTAGCTATACACTGTCAGCCCCATTGTAGGCCTATACTCAGCGACTCACCAGAATTTCACTCACTTCATTCTGAACATAGTGTCAGCTAATTGGAGGTAATACACCAGAAATTGTGTAACTGAAGAACCAGCGCAGTGGGTGACATGGTTACACAAGATACAGTATTCTGCATTGTTGTCAAAACCTCTCCTGTAGTGCTTGTGGTAAATGACATGCTTAATACTTTCCTTTACCAAAGGTGAATTAAACGTCTTTATTACTCTTAAAGCTGTACTCAGAAATCAGTATGCGGAAATCATAGAAACGGAGTAGTGCGGAAGGAGACCTTTAAAATATTTATCCCTAGGCTTGTAAAAGAAATCATTAGATGCTCCAAAAATAATTGATGGAGATCTATCAACCCATATCTGATATTAAAATGTTATCAAGAAAGGTAACTGAAGAGAAGGCCCTTTGACAAGCTGTGGAAAAAATGGACTCAAAGGCAAGTTGTTGTAAGGGAACGTCTTAAAAATAATACATATTAATTGATTATGTGACACCTACCTTGTTTCATTTTGATGCATTAAACTGAAACAATAAAAAATTCAACTAATATGTGCATCAAGTTCTTTACAAGTAAGAGCAGAGCTAAAATGAGCTGAGCTAGAAGCGCCCACTCTAGTTTGTAACGCTTTCTCGGGAGTCTCAACACTCTGAACTTTGCCTCATCTCACGGTATTACCTTTCCATCTCTAGTTTTTTGCTCCCAGTCTTTTAGTTCAATTGATAATTTCCTCCAGTAAATTCCTGCCTTCTCTTTTTCCTGTTTTCTGTAATCCTACTTGCAGTCATCCCTTTTGACAAAATTTAATTTCTCCATTGCCTAGTTGGCTTCTGTTCTTAGAATACTTTCTGATATTTTTTGAATTTAGTAGTTTGTATAGTTGTTATTCTCTTTAGGAACTTGCAGCAAAAATTCTACTTTTTGTTTATTTCTCAACCTCACTTTATCATCATCATCATCATCATCCCTTTCTACTTTGTTTTATAACCTTCTATGTGAAGGGTCAACTTATCCCACTTAACACTTGTGTTCTTCCCCTCACAAGTACACCAACCACAATCTTTGACAAACAGAAAAAAAAATTCTTTAAAAAATTATCTGATTTCATGTACAGAACATTTTTTCAGTTGCACAGAGGAAGGAAAGTGAAATTATTTTGTACATGATAATTTAATGATAGAACTCTTAACTGCTTTTGTAGTTGTTATTTCCAAGTACTTATAGTTGATGACTGAAACCTCAGGATGTAAGTAAACTCTAAGTCTGTAATCCAAGCATCTTGATATAGCTTCCTCTGCCTTCTAGGATTCCCAGCATCCATCTAGTATAAAAAAAAAAAACAGCTTAAAGAAAGGGACAGTAGTGGCTGTGATGAAGTGCTACCCTGTTTTTTTTTACTTTCAGGCTTCAGGGCTAGATGTAAAATTGTGAAGAAAAGTTAATAACTATGTTAATTGCCTGAAGCGGGTCCCCCATATAAATTTCTGCAGTGAATTTGTATTTTGTCTTAGGCCTGTGCACAAAATGCCTAGATGCCCCATTGTGCCAGGTTGTATCGGAGGACAATCAAGCAGAGAGTCAAATCTTCACAGGACTACATCACTCAGAAGGAGCTGTGTGCCTGATTTCAGACCACCATGGTATCATTGAGGTCCACTGCTAATGTTCCATCAAAAAAAAGTATTCAGGAAAGTCCCCCTTAGATGGGAAACATTGGTATGCCAAGGACAGTGCATCAGAGTATGAGGACCTCCTTAGGCTTGAAGATGTCATATATAGATAGAAACCTTTGCAGTCAGAGATGTGATAATGTAGTTCTTTTTTTTTTTTTTTTTTTTTTTTTTAAATATTTTTATTCTTTTCCAAAAACAAGAAAACATGAATGCAGGTTATTTATGACAATGAATATTTACAAATTATTTAAAAAGGTAGGCTAAAACCTCTAAACAGATATCAAACATTAAAACCAAAATAAAGTATTTACAAGGGTGTCTATTGTTGACATATAATTGACTTTCTATACAATTGTTTCCTGATTATAATCTGCTGCAGTCATTATTCTCCAGTATTTCAGTTACTTTTTGCCATGCTACGTATAATGATGTAGTTCTTTCAGTTCTTCCTTTAGTAGTGTTCATTTCCAATTGCGATACTGCTGACACCATATTCATGAATTGCTTAAAAGTTGGAGAAGCTTTGGATTTCTAGTTTGATGTAATGTTCTTCCTTGCAATAGCTAGGAGAGTCCATAAGATTACATATTTTGTTCTTGGCACACAGTCGGGTACAGGTGCATTAAACAAAATAATAGATTTGGAAATCTGGAATTTATCATTGAATACCATTTGCAGAAAATAATTTATTTTATCCCAATATGGTTTAATCAAATGGCATTAAGTAGAACATATGTTGCCAGTCTGCTTTTATTGATAAATCACATCTCCAACAGCCAATATTTTTCTTAAACATAAGTTCCATTTTATGAGGGGTTACATAAGATCTGTGTATGAATTGCCATGTAAAAAGTCTCCAATGTAATGAAAGTGATGTCTGCTTTGGAGAGAGAAGAATTAGTTTTTTATCTGTCATTTGGCACATGTCCATTAACTGATCTATAATAATTCCATATTTTGTCATTATTATGCATTTTTATTTTTTTGTTTGTTTTATAAATAGATGATAAGTATCCCTTTCCAGTAATGGGTTGATTCGATAATGTAGTTCTGAGGCATGTGATGCAGCCACTGTAGGGGCTGCCATACTCTTGAATTTAGGCACACCTCCTTGAGCCAAATTCACCTTGTTCGCAGTCTGTCTAGAGGCCTCTTTGTAGGGATCTGTTTCTGATGCCTAGACTAATTAGTGAACATGAAGGCAGTTTCCTCTAGTTGTTAGTTTACAATGACATCCGAGATACCTGGGCTGAGGTCTCAAACATGTACCCATCACCTCCAAAGAGATACCCACCACCGCAGTGGTGGTGCTGCGGTAGCGTTGTCGACTCACAGTAAGACACTGTCTGGTTTGATTCTTAGCTAGAGCGTCTTCTGCATGAGACATGCATGAATGGGCGTACCTTCGTTGAAGGTTGTGCGTCAGGGCTGGCAACTCAGCACGTAAAAATCAACTGCCAATCATTAGCGGACCGGGGTTCTGCTGTGGCGACCCCTAACCGGGAAAAGCCGAAAGACACAACAACAACAACAGTCTGAAGCCAAAAGGATATTTGTGGACTTACCACAGCTTACACAAGGTGGGCTATTTTTTTCCATTACTCATACCAAACTTGTTACTGGAATTTTTCAGGTTGGCCCAGAACTTTATGAAAATTTGGAGAAACGGGCAGACAACCTCTGATCCAATTTCTGAAGATGAGTCAATGTCTCTGGGTCCCTTCCCTGAAAAGAAATCTTTGCTCCTTAAAATTCTAATACCGCTGACTCAAAGGCAGGTGAATTGACCTAAGTAAGCCAAATGTCTGGCACTTTCCTATACAGGTCCGACGTTAAGGATACCTTATTCACTGGACCTCAGCATCTCCCAAGAGGATGTCTTGTGTGTGTGTGTGTGTGTGTGTGTGTGTGTGTGTGTGTGTGTGTGTGTGTGTGTGTGTATTCACATACATACATTCCATAGGATCATAGGAGATACTAGGCTATCGACCTGGAGGTTATTTTAAGCCTAGCCATTTCATCCTAGTGTAATACCATGAAAATCCTAGTCAGTACCCAAGACTGCATTTAGTGATGACTGTTCATGTCCAGGAGGGTTGTGGGTGCTATTCCTGGTTAGAATTTATGGTGCCCCATCCACTTGTCCAGGTTCCTCTTGAACAGTGTCATAGAGGTGCTCTGTGCCACATGAATTGTTAGCCTGTTTCAAAGATGTGGCAGTCACTGGGAGATAAATCTGTCCCTCCAGCATGTCCTATTTAATTCACAGGCCATAATTGGGTCCCTGCAATGGGTAGCCCTAGTCCCATTTGATTTACTGATATGCAGCAAGTTCATTATTAGTTTTGGGTCTTGGATTGCTCTTTAGACCAGGCATAAGTCTCCCCTAAGAAGTCTATACAACACGGAGTATAGTGACAGGGACTTTAGTCAGTCTGTGTAAGCACATGCTGGACCCCTTGATCTTCTTTGTTAGAAACTTTTGAGGTCTCTCCAGTTGCTGCAGGTGCTTTGTATGTTACACGCCCAATGGGGCATTATACTCCTTTATGGGCTGGATTAGTGCTGAGTATAGAGGGGTTATAGCATCTTTTGCTGTCGAGGAGATGCCTTTACTAATCAAGTATGCTACGTAGAAAGCCTTCCTTACTACAGTAGACACATGGTGGTCAAAGCTAAGGTTGTAGTCGGCTTGTGATCCCAGGTCCCTTACCACTTTGTGGGTACTTAGGGTATTGTTGTTGATTTGAAAGTGTGAAAGGACATTGTTTGTGCCAAAAGGAATGATGATATATTTCTTTGCATTCAGTTTGAAACTGTGACTAATACACCAGTTGTTGGTCTGCATGAGACTCTCCTGTATACTGACATGTGGGTATTCAATGATTGCACCTAGTTTGCAGTCGTCTGCAAACTTGGTCAGCGACAACCCCCCTTAAATTTGACCTGAACTTCTGAGAAGTATATACCAAATAATAGTGGGCCCAGCACTGACCCTGTGGCATCCCGCTAGTTAGAAGTCTGCTGGTTGATGTGGAGTCACCCATTTTGATAGTGTGTGTCTCGTTTGTGAGCCAGTTGGCAACCCATCTTACAACAAAGGGGTTTACATTCAGTTTGCTAAGTTTATCGGTAATGCCTGAATGTGGGATTGTGTCAAAAGCCTTTGCCAAGTCTAGGTATACTGTGTGCACAGATTTCCCCTCATCAGTGGCCCTGGTCACATTTTCAAGGCAGTGCACCAGGATCTGCCCTTGACGAAGTCAAACTGGGTAGGATCCAGGGTTTGGAGGTTGCCTATTTCTTTATTTATGAGGTCCATAGTGATACATTCCATGGCCTTACAGATGAGGCTGGTCAGGCTTATGGGTCTGTAATTCCCCAGGTCTGTTGCTAGGCTATTCTCCATTCCACAGGAACAAAGCCTGAGGTTAGGCGATGATTGAAAAGGGTACTTAATGGTGATGCTAGTTCATGTTTTAGCTTGTTTTGAAGACAGCCTGGGATGTTGCCTGGTCCCATAGAGGCTGTGTTTTTTGCCTTGGATAAGGCTTTGAGACCTGCTGTTCAGATATGTAGGGTAGGGGGGAAGTTTGGGGGAAGGTTTGTGATTAGTTAGGAGGGCATATGGAAGTGAAGTTTTCACCAAACTTATCTACTAACAGGTTTTCTATCTCTCTGGGGTAAGTGAATGTGATACCGTTGGTCACTAGTTCTGCACATGCCTGAGTCCTACCTTTTAGGCTATGTACATAGCTGTAAAAGGCCTTATGGTTATCCTTGGCTGTAGTTGCTAAGTTTCTCTCAAAGGACCCCTTAGAGGATATGACAAGTTGTCTTATTTGCCTTTTGAGTCTGAGAATGGGTGCTTTTCCACTCTTGGAGCCTTGCCTTTGTTTTCTTGGATAGCAACTTTTTGTGTTTATTGTAAAGTTTGTTGATGCTGGGTGTCCACCATGGCAGCTTGTTTTTACTTGGGATTTTAGCTTTGATTCTGTCTGGTACAGCCAAATTTATACACTTATGCAAGTGTAAGCTTTGGCATAGTTACCACTTAAAGCTTGGAGTGGGGCTTGGAATGCATTTATACCTTCGCCTAGGAGGGTATAGTTTGTCTTAGCAAAGTTTCTTAGTCTGAGTTCACCCTTTGTGAGTTCTGGTGTTAGTGTCAGCTTGAAGGTGACTGTTTTGTGTTCAGATTTAACTAATGAGTGTCTGACAGTTGCAGCAGTGCAGCTGGTTGACATGTTATGGATGACCAGATATAGAATGCTTGTTCTTCTTGTCGGGTTATGAACAATTTGTTCCAGGGCATTTGAATTAGCAAAGTCAAAGAACTTTTGCGCTAGTGAGTTGGGGCTAGTGCAGGTTTCCCAGTTGATGGTGGGATAATTGAAATCCCCCATAACCAGAGTGTTTGGTAAAATTTAGATTGTCTCCAGTGTGGTCGAGTAGGTTTCGTGGACGTTATGACCCATTGAGGTGGATCTATTACTGGCTCTGACTTGAATGGGGGTCTTACCCACTGTAACCTGGACTTGGAGTAATTCCATGGAGTTGTCCAGTTTAGTTAGACAGGAAGTGAATTTATCTCTGCTATAAATAGAAACACTGCCTCCTTTGGTTTCACATGTTCATTTTGTAGTCTAAAGGTATGGAAGGCATTGTAGGCTTGCATGGTCAGGGTATTTTCTGAGGCCTTGAACTAGGTTTCTGTGACTGCACAGACATCTACATTTTCTAGTGACAGAAGTGCTTCCAGGGAGTGCAGTTTTTGGTTTAAGTTCCTAGCATTTAGCAGCATGACCCCTGTTTTGTTCTGGTTGGCTAATTTCACATTGGTTAATGATGTTTTTGAGGCCTTGCCTAAAAAGGCACTATGGGGGAGGCAATAGCCTTTGCCAGCAGCCGAAAGCCTTGAGGTGCCAGGTGCAAACCATCTCTGGCAAAGCAGTGAGGTTTGTTGACCATGGCTTCCCAGGCTGACAGGGACTGGATCCCTTTTGAATGACACCAAAACTAAGCCATTTTTTTGAAATCAATCATTTTTTTTGTTTATACTGCAGCATCATTCTAGGTGAGGGTAGTATGCTGCTCAAGGCTAGGGACATACCTGCCTGGGACACATACTCAGAGAGCTCAGCTATGTCAGTCTTCATATAGTCCACTGAGGTACGTCTCAGGTCATTCACACCAACATGAACTGTGACATAGTCATAATGGTACTTGTTGCTGACAGACCTGAGTGCATGTGTGATCTGACGAATCCTGGCACACAACAGGCAGCTGACCATGACTTTCTCCTGGATCAACCTGATAAGTGGAACATCCGTGGGTCTCATTACTGAGTCTCCAATGATAAGAACATTTGTTTTTTGAGTGTTTTGCCTTATGGGCTTGGTGGGTGAGACATTGGTGTTGCTATGTGTCGTGGGTGCTGTGGGTACTGTTTTAGTTGTAGCAGTCTTGTGTTTTGGAAGTCTCTGGTATTTAGTTAACTTTTTCGAGAGAACCTCCACATATGTAGATTTTTGTGTTTGATGCATACTATTTGCCTGTATAGTGGTGGGTGAGTTGACACCCTCTTCTGCGTTACTGGTTTGAGTGTGAGAGAGCATGGATGTAAGATTCTTGGTGCAGATACATCTGTTGCACTCTGTACTACATTGTGTTATTAGCAGGGGGTTGTCTGTGTAAATGAGGCAATTGCTACGCTGCTTCAAGAGATCCAAGTTAACAAGGCTGGCAGGAGAAACAAGGGTAGTTAGCTGTCCATAATGCTAGGTTAAAGACTGTTGTCACTAGGGGTGGCTTTTCAGAATCGTTCACAGAGGAGCTCATTGGATGGATATTTCTGCCTGGGGTTTTATTTTATTTTATTTATTTATTTTACTAGTGGTTAATAGGTTACGGCTCTGTAGCAGTATTTCATATCCATAATCCACTTGATTGCTCCTTTTGTAGAGACTCAATGAACTGGCTATGAAAGGTACCCTGACTTTCGCCACCCAAGAAAATTATTTTCCTGTGCCCCTGTTGAGCAGAGCCACAGAAGTGATCCCGGGGGTGAATTTCCTATTTCCCATCCAATCGTCAAGGTTTTTCTTGAAGAGTGCTAATGAGGAGCTCTGTTTGACATAGATAGGTAGTCTGTTCCAGAGTATGGAAAGTCGCTGGGACAGGAATCTATCCCTCCAGCATGTTCTGTTTATTGTGGTGACAAGGTTTAGGTCCTTAGAGTGTGTAGCTCGGGGGGATTGGGATTTCTTTAAATGGAGCATGTCCAACAGCTCTGGGTTTGACATAGCTTTGTATGTTAGGCAGAGATCGCCTCTGAGTAGGCGATATGCGATGGAATAAAGTGGAGTTTTTTGAGGCGGTCTTCATAGGGCATCTGTTTGAGGCCAGTAGTCCTCTTTGTGAGGTATTTCTGTGGCCTTTCCAGTTGTTGTAGATGTCTTGTGAGGTACATACCAAAAGGGGCATTGTACTCTATAATGGATCTAATGAGTGATGAGTAGAGGGGAACAATGACCTCTTTTTTCCTGGATGAGAAACCTTTTGTGATGAGGTGAGCCATGTAGAAGGATTTCCTGACCACTGTGGCGATGTGATTATCAAAGGAGAGACTACTGTCCACCTGTGTCCCAAGGTCTCTTATCACACTTTTGGCGTTAAGTAGACTACCACTTATGTGGTAGTTCATGGGTACAGAGTTTTTACCAAAGGGGATGACAATACACTTTTTGGCATTGAGCTTCGGGCCATGGCTTTGACACCAGGCATCTGTCTCATTGAGGCCCTTTTGTAGTATGTCCACATCGTTAGGAGTTTCAATTATAGCTCCTAGTTTGCAGTCATCTGCAAACTTTGTTAGCTAAAGACCTTCTGTGTTAACCTGTACTTCAGAGAAGTAGATAGCAAACAGGAGAGGAACCAGGACTGAACCCTGTGGTACTCCACTTGTCACTGGTCTGAATTCAGATTTGGAGTCTGCTACTTTCACAGTGTGGGTTCTGTCCGTGAGCCAGTTGGCAACCCATCTTGTGACATAGGGATTTATACCTAGTTTAGTGAGCTTATCTATAATTCCAGAGTGGGGGATGGTGTCGAAAGCCTTGGCGAGATCTAGATAAGCTGTGTGAACCACCTTACCCTCATCTATGGCTTTGGTGACTGCTTCAAGGAAGTCAATCAGGTTTAGAAGACATGATCTGCCTTTTACAAACCCGAACTGGGTAGAGTCCAATCAGGTTTAGGAGACATGATCTGCCTTTTACAAACCCGAACTGGGTAAGGTCCAGAGTTTGGAGATTACCAATGTCTTTGTTTATGAGTTCCATGATGATATGTTCCATGGCCTTGCAGACCAGGCTCATCAGGCTAATGGGGCAGTAGTTCCCGGGGTCCATCGTGGCTCCACCTTTGTGGAGTGAGATAACTGTTGCGTTGCACCATTCAGTGGGCACAAAGCCTGAGGTAAGGCTATGACTTGAACATGGTACTTAGGTAGGGTGCCAGTTCATTCTGTAGTTCGTGTAGAACGCAGCCTGGGATATTGTCAGGTCCCAGGGATGCTATGTTCTTGGCTTTGGAGAGTGTGTTTTTTACCTGTGCAGCCGTGATTAGAGGAACTTTGCATTCTTCAGGTATAGAGATGGGCCCTCTAGGGGGGTAAAGTTAGCACTGAACCTATCTGCCAGGATGTTGGCAATATCATTTGGTTCTATATATTTAGTGCCATTGTGCTGTAACTCAGAGCAGATCTGAATGTTGACATTGAGATTCTTGACATAGCTATAGAATGCTTTGTGGTTGTCTTTAAAGTTAGTGGCAATTTTGTTTTCGTAACTAGCTTTGGAGGATATTATGAGGGATCTCAGCTTCTTACTGAGGTTGACCAGGGAGTTCCTCCAGTCATGGGATTTTACTCTTTTTTTGCAACAGTTTCTTTCTTCTGTTGTAGAGTTTGTTTATGGCAGTGGACCACCAGATTGACTTCCTTTTTTTGGAGGATAGCATCTTGGTTCTGTTAGGGATAGCATGATCCATGCAGTCATGTAAGTGCTTATAAAGTGCGTTTGTGTAGGATTCAGCAGTCATACCTCTACTGTCGGTCTGCATCGGTGTCATGAAGTTTGCCACTTCTGTCGTAAGAAGTGTGAAGTTGGCTTTGGAGAAGGTTTTTACGGTGGTTTCCCTAATTGGGGGTGGGAGTGGTATATGGATGTCTAGGGTGATTAGCTTGTGGTCGGATCTGACCAATGAATTAACCTCTGGTGTGGAACACAGGTTGCCCATGTTGGTAATGACCAGGTCTAGGATATTGCTGCCCCTGGTGGGAATATGAATAAGTTGATCCAAGGAGTTGGAATTTATGAATTCCAGTAAATGTTGAGCAAAAGAGTTGGTACATGAGTAGTTTTCCCAGTTAATGGTGGGGTAGTTGAAATTGCCTATTATTAGGGTGTTGGGTTGTACCCTAACACTTTCCAGTTTATCAAGAAATGAGGAGTGAGAATCCTGGGGCATGGTGGGGGGTCTGTAGCAAGCTGCAGTTTGGATTGCGGTCTTGCTCAGAGTTAGTTGCACTTGGATAATCTCGGATGCGTTATGCTGTAAAACTAGCCTGGAGGTGTCGATATCCTTAATGAAAATGGACAGGCCTCCACCTTTAGTGCTTCGTTCCGGATTAGGTGGCCAAAAGATGTGGTATGAATTATAGCCTGGTAATGCAGGGGTGCTGTCTGGAGCTTTGAACCAGGTCTCTGTCACTGCACAGATGTCGATGTTCTCCATTTTAAGGAGTGCCTCGAGTGAGTGCATTTTGAGGTTTAGACTTCTAGCATTGAGTAGCATTACCCTCAGATTTTGCTTGCTTGTACCTGTTACGGTGGTGAATTTGTCATTTGAACCTTGCCTAAAAAAAGGCACTATAGGGGTGGCAAGAGCCTTAGCCAGTATCCAGAATCGCAAGGGTGACAGGTGCAGGCCATCTCTGGCAAAGCATCATGGTCTGTTGATCATGTTGTCCCAGGCAGACAAATACTGGATCCCCTTAGAATGACACCAGAAGCTTAGCCAATTGTTGAAGTCAATCATTTTGTCCTTGTACTGTGGTATCATTCTGGGTGATGGAAGGATGCTACTCAGGGCTAGGGTCATACCTGTCTGGGCTACAAGATCAGAGAGCTCCTCCATGTCTCTTTTCATGTAGTCCAGGGAGGTATGTCTCAGGTCATTCACACCAGCATGGACAATGACAGTGTCATATTTGTACTTGTTGTTGAGTGACCTGAGTGCGTGCGTTATGTGGCCGATCCTGGCACCTGACAGGCAGCTGACAGTAACTTTCTCCTTGTTTAGCCTGGTGAGTGGGACATCAGTGTGCCTGACTATAGAGTCACCTATGACTAGAGTGTTGGGTACGTTGTTATGCCTTATGGGCTGTGGTTGGGTGGCACACTGAGTTTGTGGGCTATGTGTCATTTGGGTTGTGTTGGGGGGGTGGAGTTTGCTTGCATTTCTGCTTTGGAGATCCCTGATGCTTGGGCAAGTTTTTACTGTGAGCCTCTGCGAATGTAGGTGCGTGTTTTGTGTTTCTATGTGTGTGTTTTGGTGGTGAATATTTTGAGGGACTATGTGATAAGTATGGTGTGGTGCAAGTGTTTACCTTCTCCTCTTGACTGTCTAGTCCAGTTTTGGATAAAGAGAGCTTTGCTTCCAGTTTGGCTATATAAGTGCATCTCTCACAGGTTGTAGTGTTGGGTGTTAGGAGGAGAGGGTTGTCTGTGTACATTAGGCAATTGCTGCATTGCCCCAAGATGCCCAGATTCATCATGTAGACAGGAGAAATCACCGGGAGCTGACCCTTAGACATGCCTGGATAGGTGCTTATTTATTAAGTACTAAAAATTGCTTTCCTCTAGACAAGTGAGGAAAGTTGAGTGTTGTAGTAATTTGCAGCTTATTTAGTGCTTACAACGAGTTCTGAACAAGTGCTGAGTTCAAAGAAACAGATATGACTGCTGAAACCAGAACACTGGCTAGTTCTAAGAAACAAAATTAAGCTAGAAGGCTTCCCTTCAACACAGAAATGCTTGGGGGCTCAGAAGCCTACAAACAGTCTAGACCACTTACAGGAAAGGTAGGAAGCAAGCTTAAAATTTTTTTTTCTTTCCCAGATGCTCTCTTTGTACGCAGTAAGAGTGCCTGAAATCAGAATATGATCTCACTGCACTGAGTTGAGTGAGCAAATGAGATGAGTCCAGAAGGGTATCCAAACACAAATTTACAAGTGTGGCAGGCAGTTTCAAAGCCACCAAGATTAACACCAAAACAAAACCAGGGAGGATGATTGGGGAACTAACTGAAAAAACAGAGTCAAAACTTCCAGTTCAGTTAATATTCAATGCAACACAAATAAATCAATTAAAATGATTTATTATTTGAAAAAAGTGCAGATAAAAGGTACTTAAATTCTCTTATACGTCCAGTTGAATATAGCTAGATCTTAGCCGGCCAAAGCTCAGGTTCTCACAACTGTCCAACATGTTGACAATCAGCAGGGAATTCTCCAAAACTTAGAAAATACATACAGATTGATGAAATGCTTTCCTGTACCATCGTACATCTTTAAATATAGTAACTCTCAGAAGGCACAGCTAAAGAGGAAAAAAAGAAGAGTTCACTTTAATCAGAATGTTTTTTTTTTTTGTTTAACTCGTTCTTACCCGACTTTGGAGTCAGTTTATCATTTTTATGTCCACGCTAACTTTACTAATACCAGTAGTCAACAAAAATCCCCCAATGTCAGCCTGTATTTTTACTTGTAGATTAGTTTAAAAGTCAAAATATGTTTTTTTTTTTTAATTATTAGAAATATATATATATATATATATATATATACATATCTACACATATATGTATGTCTATATATGTTTGCACACACACACACACACACACACGCACACACGCACACACACACACACACACACACACACACACACACACACACACACACACACACGCACACACGCACACACACACACACACAAAACACACTTGCACTCCGGCATGCACAGATGCATTCACACAAACAGCCACACAGACACACACCCACACACACTTGCACACCTTTACAGGTGCATGACCACATACACAGATGTGTGTGTGTGTGTGTGTGTGTGTGTGTGTGTGTGTGTGTGTGTGTGTGTATGCAAAGAATACTGAAGGGCACACATTTGCTGAATTAAGAACAGAGCCATAACTTTGATGTATTTAATTGTTTTTGTAATCTTTTTCTGGAATAAAAGTAGAGAAAATGTGGCTTGACTGATGGAGTGGGTGCAGGGCATGTCCGTCTATGATTATCAGCCCAAGTTCAAACAGTGGCCCAGATGCTGGATGCCTGATCAGGTCAGGGTGAGAGGAATGATAATACCCTGCTGAATGCATTTTGAATAGGGTGAAGAGATGACAGCATTATGGAGCCCTGCAGGTCCATCACCTCCCTTCACACCATGAAGACTGGGCAACTGCCATGATTTCTACCCTGAACACAAGAAAAGTAAACCCCTTGAGTTTGGAATATTTCTTTCTCATACATGATATGCCTGGCCATTTGGGTCTTATATGGGTTGATACCTACTTACTAGGCATGTAGACCAGGAGACCCTTAAGACATCTGGCTAAGTGGTATACTCACAGTAGGCAAATGAAGGCTGAGGGAATTAAGCCCTATACCACAGGAAGTAGCTTGTTAACAGCTTGTAGCCTTAATCATCTCTGCAAACAGACCTTGTAGTTCTACAGTATGACGGGCAGGAGATACTGATAAACCTGTCACTGTAAAATTACTGGATGGGGGGTAGTATGTGGGTAGGTCATGGTAACTGGAGGTCTGTATGTGTACATTGAGAAACAGTCTTCAACTGTTTGCAACATGATCGAGCACAGAAAAAGTGGATTGTTTTTTTTTCCAGAATTGCATTGCACAGTGTAAATAGTTTTTCTTGTGAGGGTGAGCTGAGGTCCTGCAAATGAACTATTGAAAATATAAGGTCTAGAATATTTAATCAATTAATATTATAAAGCACTGACTTGAAATAATCAATTAGATGTATTTTAAATGAAGGATACATTGAAGTGTTAAGTCATCTCCTGATGGTTACTTTACACTGGTTTATGTTTAGGTTATCTCCTTTTATAATGTGGTTGCCTCACTGTATAGATAGGTTGCTTGCATGTGTAATATATTCTGCTGAGTGAAAATGTGTTTACAGTCTGACAAATACCCAGACAGTCCAAGAGCTTCAAAATGTATGATCTGCAGGAGGTTAGAGGTTTGTAGCAGAGGAGATTGTGGGTGTTGGTTTTGGATAACTGTCTCTGTTGTTGTTTTATGTATTTAGTTAGTTAGTTATTAGTTAGTTAATTAATTTGTTAGTTAGCTAGCTAGTTAGTTAGTTTTCTGCTTGCAGGCTATGTTCATGCATTGAAGGATTAACAGTCAGGAGTGCTATTATGTGGGGAGTATGGCTGTAAGCTTATGATGGTGAGAAAAGAAAGGAGGGTTAACAAATGGTAGTGATACCCCCTACCGTTAATAATGTGGTTCATGCTGATGAAAATGGGGATCTCATCTGTTTGAAGGATAGGGAATATAGCAGCAAAGAATCATTAGAAAATGTGAAGGCATGTGTCAAAGGAGTCATAACACATACAGGGGAAAAGTGAAAATGAGAACATTTTATTTGTAAAAGTCATATTTATTTAGTTATAGCTGTCTGTTTAGATTTTTTTTCAATAATTTTTATTTTCATTTTGCATTTATAAAAGACACAAAAATGCTCATATTTACAACATGACCATAACAGAAAGTAACTGTAGTCAATATAGAAACATGAAGGCCGTATAACAAACCTATTTACACTATATACATAGATGCTTTCTCAAACAAGTTTAAAAAAATATAAAGACAACACATACATTAATGTTTGCAATACCATATTTTGAGCTGTCTGTTTAGATTTGACACTGAGGAAACAAGTTGGACCAGATTTTGTCAGTGAGAATATGCATGCATGCTGGAAAGATCAAAGTTTAGTACCTGTCAGGGTTTTTTGGATGAATATGTGCACAAGAACTTCTATAACTTCTTGAGACAAAAATGATATAGTATAATAGCCTGGCAAAAGTTCCTTGTTGTATTTCCTGTGCTTGAATACTTAAAATCTCATATGCCACGTATTTAATTTCTAAGTGATGCAAGCAAATGCAATTCTTTTTAATAATTTTATGCAGGGGACTACAGTATAGTGCATTGCTGAGGCTGCACTGCTGTACCTACTAAACCATCATTCATACTGCAAGGTCATCTGCATCTCAAAGAAAGAACTCTCAGTGACAGGCATTATAAAGCATCTCTCTCTCTCTGTGCTTCTCCTGAAGGATGCAGTATTGGATTAACAATTAAGTAGGTATGAACAACTGCACCTCACTTGTATGTGTCTTGAACAAACAATGACAAGCAAAGGTAAGAAACAAGCTGTCAAAGATGTGCAACTGTGTGACAAACTGAGGTGATCTCAACAGCTGACTGAAAGTCATGCAAGCAGTCATGTGGGATTAATTCAGATCATTAATTGAGAATGACTTATGATAGGCATAAAATATGTTAACTCCACAGGCTGCACATGCAAATAGTAAAAATAAGCAGAGTGCAAGTCACGTTCCACTTGTTCACAGAAATTATAAACTAAGAGCTAAGGTAAGCATAGAAGTCTGAACCCAGGCATACAAGTAAAAGAAATAAGGATGGGGTGCCTTTCTTCCATGACAGTCTGCATTCCTCTGCATATCTGTAGGAGATAAGTCTGTGGCAACAGTGATGGGTTCTATATATGGTACTATGGCTTTATGCATTGGAATCACTCTGGGTTCACAGTCTCTCCCTCTCTCTCTGTCTGGTCAGTTTGTCTGTCTCTTGCTCTCTGTAACTCTCTCTCTCTGCCTTTCTCTGACTCTCTCTCTCTTTTTCTCTCTCTCCTTCCTCTGTTCCCTTTCCCATCCCATTAATTCCCATGGTGATCACACCTGCAGTTCATCTGTCTCTCTGTCTTACTCCTGCAGTGTATTCCCATCCTATCACTTTTATTGCAAATGCAATTTACCTTTGAAAATTAGTCAATTTGTGTGCATTATCCATTTAGAATATATATGTATATATATATATATATATATTTATATATATATATATAAAGTGATTGTTTCTTGCAAGAGACACAACTTCTTTTCACCATTAGTTGTATGATTATCTGTACGAAACAGTAATTTTTCTAATTTAATGTTTTTTTTGTACAGGTCAATATACACTTTCTTTTGTTATTATTTTACTATAACATTCCTAATATTCACTGCTGTGGTATGATTGCAAATATTCTTTAGTGTTCGTTTGCACATTTTTTTCTTGTTACATTGCTTTGCTTAGGTTAGTCGGAAACTACATCATATGAGAGTATCTCTAAACTGGTTTGTAGAACTGCTTTTCCTGCACCTTTGTCTGCATTAGCAGTGGAAAAAAACATTTT